>NW_027362763.1:929858589-929991089 GCF_046119375.1 Phyllobates terribilis
AATTGCAACCAGTTGTCCTGTCCCTGCAGCTGAAAAACACCCCCATAGCATGATGCTGCCACCACGTTTCATTGTTGGGATTGTATTGGGCAGGTGATGAGCAGTGCCTGGTTTTCTCCACACATACCGCTTAGAATTGTCACCAAAAAGTTCTATCTTCGTCTCATCAGACCAGAGAATCTTATTTCTCATAGTCTGGGAGTCCTTCATGTGTTTTTGAGAAAACTTATGTGGGCTTTCATATGTCTTGCACTGAGGAGAGGCTTCCGTCTGGCCAATCTGCCATAAAGGCCCGACTGTTGGAGGGCTGCAGTGATAGTTGACTTTGTGGAACTTTCTCCCATCTCCCTACTGCATCTCTGGAGCTCAGCCACAGTGATCTTGGGGTTCTTCTTTACCTCTCTCACCAAGGCTCTTCTCCCACGATTGCTCAGTTTGGCTGGACGGCCAGGTCTAGGAAGACTTCTGGTGTTCCCAAACTTCTTCCATTTAAGGATTATGGAGACCATAGTGCTCTTAGGAACCTTGAGTAATGCAGAAATTCTTTTGTAACCTTGGCTAGATCTGTGCCTTGCCACAATTCTGTCTCTGAGCTCCTTAGGCAGTTCCTTTGAGCTCATGATTCTCATTTGGTCTGACATGCACTGTGAGCTGTGAGGCCTTATATAGACAGGTTTGTGCCTTTCCAATTCAAGTCCTATCAGTTTAATTAAACACAGCTGGACTCAAATGAAGGAGTAGAACCATCTCAAGGGGGATCACAAGGAAATGGACAGCATGTGACTTAAATATGAGTGTCTGAGCAAAGGGTCTGAATACTTATGACCATGCGATATTTGTTTTTCTTTTTTTAATAAATTTGCAAAAATTTCTACATTTCTGTTTTTTTTTCAGTCAAGATGGGGCGCAGAGTGTACTTTAATGAGAAAAAAGTCCTTTTTAGAATTTACCAAATGGCTGCAATGAAACAGAGTGACAAATGTAAAGGGGTCTGAATACTTTCCGTACCCACTGTACAGAGACCCTAAGTGCTAGTAGAGCAGAATCCCCCCTCAAGTGACCCCATTTTGGAAATTGTACCCCTTTTGCAGTTTATCTACAGGTGTGGTAAGGATTTTAACTACATGGGTATTTTCCAGAAAATAGCAGCACTGGATAAAGCTGAGTAAAAATAGCAAACTGCTGTTGTAGTGACCAGTACGTTATGCCCAGCTCATGCTTCTGGAGACATGCACCCGTACATTAAGCGGGCTCTCATCGCTACAGAAATGCCAAACATATTGATGCTAACTACGGTTTAGGCACACTGTGGGGTTCAAAAGGGAGGTGGGCATTTGTATTTGGGAGCACAGAATTTGCTGAATTTCTTTTGGGGGGCAAGGGCCATTTCGCTTTTCCAAAGCCTTTGTGCTACTAGTAACGTGGAAGCCCCCTATATTTTTGTTAATAGATGACGGACCTGAGTGGAGGCTTTTTTGTGGATTGAGTGAAAGTTTTTATTGGGATTCAAAATGTTATGTAAAATGTTCCCATTTATCCTGTGCTCTACGAGGAGCACTGATATCAGGGTTTCCATTGAAATCTCCGAGTGACTTAATTCAGATGAAAACCCCAAGGGATCCATTCACTATAATGAGGCAGCTGTTATGATCAGCAACATAAACTAAGGAAAGATAAGGAAAGCTGTCCCTACGATGTAGCGGGCAGCCTGTTCCTTGTGAACAGACCCGCCTTCGTCCTCGGCTAGTCTGAAAGGAGACCTATAGAATAAAGGGAGGGGTCCCTAAAAGAACTAAGGACTGGGACAAAAATGGGACACCTCCTAACAGAAGTTGTTGCAGAGCAAAAAGACAAACTGACAAAAAGTACTAGAGGTCCCAGAGGACCAAGCAAACTAGACAGAGATAGGCACCAAAGCACCTGGCTAGAGAGACAGGCAAAAAACACTGAAGTCCAGCAAAGCCAGAAGGGCGGAGCTGGAATATATAGGCAGCTGGTCACGTGACCGCAAAACACAGGATAGCAAAAACTAACAGGAGGGTTCTAACAGTACCCCCTCTTCTATGAGGATCCTCCGTATCCTACAGGCCCAGGCCTATCAGGAAACCTCCTGTGGAAAGCTTTAACAAGCCTAGGAGCAGAGACATCATCCGTCCTTACCCAGGAGTTGTCTTCGGGACCGAAACCCTTCTAGGAGACAAGATACTGTAATTTCCCTCTATGCAATCTTGAATTCAAAATACGAGAAATTTCATATTCACAGTCTTCCACCACAGGAGGAACTGTGACAGTGGCCTCCCTATTAGAAACGTCACCCTTTTTCAACAAGGAAACATGAAACACAGGATTAATCTTCCAGGAAGTAGGGACATCCAGCCTAACCGCAGACGGGTTAACAAACTGAAGCACTTTAAATGGACCCACAAACTTAGGACCCAGTTTTTAAGAGGGAATCCTCAACCACAAGGTCTTCGAGGACAACCAAACCATGTCACCCACAGTAAACAAAACCTCTTTACGTTTTCTGTCAAAATACTTCTTGGACTTCTTGTTAGCCTCTTGCAGGTTACAACGTACATTAGTCCAAACTCTCTCCAAATCACCGGAAAAATTCTCCTTCTAAGGCACCGCCGACCCCAATTTGGAGAAAGAACCAAAACACGGATGTCTCCCAGTGCAACAAAAAAAAAAGGAGAACACCCAGCAGAGGAGGATGTATGATTGTTAAGAGCAAATTCTGCGAGAGGCAGAAACTCTGACCACACCTCTTGATTGTCTGCCACAAAACGCAAAAACTGTTCTACATCCTGTTTCTTTCTTTCAGTCTGTCCATTAGACTCAGGATGATACCCAGACGAAAATGACAAATGAACTCCCAACCTGTCACAAAAAGCATGCCAAAACCAGCCACAAACTGAGGTCCTCTATCAGAAACAATATCCGTGGGAACGCCATGGAGCTTGACAATCTCCTTAACAAACGCCTTAGCGAGTGTCTTGGCGCAGGGCAACTTAATGAATGGAACCAAGTGACACATCTTACTAAAACGGTCTACGACCACCCAGATGACAGTAAAACCCTCAGACACAGGAAGATCAGTAATAAAATCCATAGTGAGATGCGTCCAAGGCGCACTAGGAACCTCCAGAGGGCAAAGCAACTCCGCAGCAGAAGTGAAGCCTTTGACCTAGCACCCACAGTACACTGACGCACCCACTTGATGACTTCCTTCTGCCATCCAGGCCACCAAAAACTGCGACTGATAAGTCTCTTAGTCTCAGAAATTCCTGGATGACCTGCCAAAGAGACTCATGACACTCTACAAACAAATCTCTCCTAAAGGCTCTAGGAACGAACAACCTCCCATGGGGAGTGTTAGATGGAGCATCATCTTGAGCATTCAGAATCCCATTCTCCAAAACGGAGTCCAATGCCGCCACCACAACTCCTTTCTGCAAAATGCTCTACTCCTCCTCGGCACCGACCGTAGAAGAGAAGCTGGAGATAAAGCATCGGCTTTAACATTCTTAGTACCAGGGATATAGGTAATGAGAAAAATGAAACAGAGAAAAAAATAGTGCCCACCTAGCTTGACGGGCATTCAAGCGCTTGGCAGCATCCAGATAGATCAAATTCTTATGATCTGTGAAAACCTGAATAGGAAATCTAGCACCTTCCAAAAAATGACGCCAATGTTCAAACGCAAGTTTAATGGCCAGCAACTCCCGATTTCCAACATCATAATTCAGTTCGGTTTCCGAAAATTTTTTCGAAAAGAAGGTACAAGGTTGTACTCCATCCTTGTTCTCCTGAGACAAAACTGCTCCGACCCCCACCGATGAAGCATCAACCTCGACCAAAAAAGGTTTGGTCTCATCAGGCTGTATGAGGATAGGGGCAGAACTGAACCTCTCTTTGAGATACTCAAACGCTTCAATGGCCTCAGTAGTCCACTGGGCCGTATTCGCACCTTTCCTGGTGAGATCGGTTAGAGGTTTAACAATTACAGTAAAATTCTTAATGAATTTCCTGTAATAATTGGCAAAACCCAAAAACCTCTGTATAGATTTCAAACCAATAGGCCTAGGCCATTCCTGCACAGCCTGAACCTTCACAGGGTCCATCTCAAAGCCCTCGTTGGAGACAATGTAGCCCAAAAAACTAATTTTCGGCACAGCGAACTCACATTTCTCCAGCTTAGCAAAGAGTGAATTATCACTCAATAACTGCAAAACTTCACGTACACTCTGCCAATGGGACTCTAGATCTGGTGAATAAATCAAAATGTCATCCAAATACACAACCACATTCTTACCAATCAAAGGTCTCAGGATGTCATTAATAAGGTTCTGAAAAAATGCAGATGCATTGGTAAGACAGAAGGGCATCACCAGATTCTCAAAATGACCTACCGGAGTGTTAAAAGCAGTTTTCCATTCATCACCCTCCTTCATTCGTAACAAATTGTATGCCCCTCGGAGATCAATTTTTGAGAACCACTTGGCTCCCACTAACTGGTTAAACAAGTCGGGGATTAACGGCAATGGGTAGGAATTGCGTACGTTAATCTTATTAATTTCACGAAAATCCAGACATGGACGTAAACCGCCGTCCTTTTTTTAACAAAGAAGAATCCGACTGCCACAGGTGACTTAGAAGGTCTAATGTTACCAGCAGCCAGGCTAGTCTCTATGTACTCCTCCAAGGCCTTTCTTTCAGGGATAGTCAGATTAAACAAGCGACTTTTGGGAAGAGTAGCACCTGGAAAAAACTCAATGGCGCAATCATAATCCCTATGAGGAGGTAAAACTTGTGACTCCTCCTCCGAAAAAACCCTCCAAAAATCTTGAATAGGTGCAGGTAATTCCCCTTTTTCCACAGCCGCAATGCGACCATTACAACATTTATCATAGCACTTCGGACTCCAAGACTTAATCACATTAGTAGACCAGTCCAACAAAGGATTGTGCAGTTTTAACCAAGGCAATCCTAGAACAACGGGAGAGGGCAAATTATCCAAAACAACCAAGTCCAAAATTTCTTGGTGAACACCATTGATAGTGAGGGGAAATGCAGCAGTCTTGTGAGTAATACATTTCAAAGGAGTGTTATCAATTGCAACCACAGAAATAGGAGATGACAAAGGTTTGGATTTCAATTTAAGTTTTTCCAAAAACCCTTTATCAATCACATTAAGTGTTGAACCACAATCCACAAATACCTGAAATTCAATCAAATCTCCCTGCAGAGTAGTACTCCCTGAAAGAAATACTCCTGCAGAACGTAAACAAGCTATACGGGCGTAACTGACCTTTTTTTTTCTTTACTTAAACGACGCTCACAATACTTAATCAAATGATCAGCTTTAAAACAATAAAGACACAAACCTTCGGCTAATCTCCGATCTCTTTCTTGAGAGCGGAGTGACATCGCCCCAACCTCCATTGGTTCTCCGCTGTCAGAGCAGATTTCCTGGAAACTAGGACCTGAAGTTACAGGAGTTTTTACATCATTGACCCTGGACCTTATTCTCCTGTCCACACGAACAGCTAACTGCATAGCTTCCTGCAGAGTCTCAGGTGCAGGGAATGCAATTAGCAAATCCTTAACCCTTTCACTCAGACCAGCAAGAAATAGACATTTCAGAGCAGGATCATTCCATTTGACTTCTGCAGCCCATCTCCTGAAGTGTGTGCAATAAATTTCAACATCATCTGACCCCTGATTCAAAAGTCTAAGTTCTGATTCAGCAGATGAGATTCGATCAGGATCGTCATATAATAGCCCCATAGCAGAAAAAAATTCCTCAACAGAACTTAAACACGGATCATTAGGTTGGAGAGAAAAGGCCCACCCCTGTGGTTCTTTGCGCAAAAGTGACATAATAAAACCAATGAGCTGTGATTCATTCCCAGAGGACCTCGGTCTAAAACGAAAATATAACAAACAAGCATTTTTAAAGGTAAAAAAATCTTGCTGTTTGCCATAAAAAATATCAGGCAGTCCTACCTTGGGTTCGACAAAATGCGCTCCAGGACAGCTACTCACGTGTTGCTGAAGCTCGGCCACCTCCAGAGACAATCCCTGCAGGCGTTGAGCCAACCCCAGAACGGAAACCATACTGATTCCCGAATTTCTTTCCTTTTTTAGTTTTTTTTTTTTTTGGGCTGGACTTACTGTTATGATCTGCAACATAAACTAAGGAAAGATAAGGAAAGCTGTCCCTACAGTAAGACTAAGCTGAATCCCTACGATGTAGCGGGCAGCCTGTTCCTTGTGAACAGACCCGCCTTCGTCCTCGGCTAGTGTGAACGGAGACCTATAGAATAAAGGGAGGGGTCCCTAAAAGAACTAAGGACTGGGACAAAAATGGGACACCTCCTAACAGAAGTTGTTGCAGAGCAAAAAGACAAACTGACAAAAAGTACCAGAGGTCCCAGAGGACCAAGCAAACTAGACAGAGATAGGCACCAAAGCACCTGGCTAGAGAGACAGGCAAAAAACACTGAAGTCCAGCAAAGCCAGAAGGGCGGAGCTGGAATATATAGGCAGCTGGTCACGTGACCGCAAAACACAAGATAGCAAAAACTAACAGGAGGGTTCTAACAGCAGCAGAGTTACTCTGGACTTCGTCTAGTCTCTGTTCAGCTGTGTCTTTTTTCAGACGTTCACAAAACTATGGCCAACGGCACTTTTATGCACGCCTAATAAATAGATGGACACCGTGGGATTACAGGTCAGACTGCGTCCACCGTGCCTCCATCTAACTCATTATAGGAAATCTTCCGCCTGGAGTTTTGTCTGAATCACGAATTTCAGAGATTTACACGGAAACCCTGGTGTAAGCGCAGGACAAATGTGAGCCGAGCCTTACTGCAATCTTTGGGAGGCAGAATGAACAAATCAACAGCAGGCGAAGAATTTGTTTTATTTATTTTTTACGCAGTTCCTCGTGCGGTGTAAGTGATTCGACGACTTTATTTTTCGAGTCAGTGCGATTACAGCGATACCAGATTTATATTGGGTTTTTATGTTTGGCAGCTGTCACACACTAAAAAAAAAAAAAAAAACACCTTAAAAAAAACAAAACTATTTTTTGCATCGCCATATTTTGAGAGCTATAATTTTTCCATATTTGGGCTGACAGTCATGTAAGGGGCTTGTTTTTTGCGGGACAAGTTGACATTTTTATTGATACCATTGTGATATGCACATGATGAAAAAATGAAAAAACAACATTTTCAAAATATCTTAATTTAATTAATATAGAGTTTGAGTACCACTCGCACTGCCATACGTGCACTTACATGCCTTAGCATGCTATCAATGAGGTTATTAATGGTTGTTTAAAGACTGTTCTGCTATGTTAAATGTCATTTGGCAGCAACAAATCAAGATCTGCTGCTGGCAGCTACCTTTGTAATTGCCGACCAACGATGGCCCAGATGTACTCAATGGGAAACAGGTCCGAAGAAACTGCAGGCCATGGTAGCATATTTGGGCCCACAGGTTGCTCACAGTGGCACAAGCAACATACAGCCTGGCGTTGTGGTGTTGAAAAACAGTTTATGGGAGAAATGGCCGTACAACTGGTTCCATGACTGACCCATTCTCTGCTGCAAGTGAAATTGGACGACATCTACCAAGCCACGACTACCAAGAGTTCCAGAACAAAAGGGCGCTGCGATGGTAAAAACCCCTCTGCCAATACCCAGAGATTCAGCTTCCAACTACTAACATTCTAAGTAAATTGATAACGTTCAGTAGGCAATAACAAAAGGAGTATAACCACCTTTTTTTAAATGAATATGCCACCAGATTTGACAATTCATACTAAATATAATATGACATAAAACTCTAACACCTGATGAGATTGGCTTTCAAAGTAAATACACCTATGTCAGAATGGCTGTATATTCCTGGTATTTAAAAAAAAAAAGAAGAAAATCAGCATTTTATAAGATCAGCTTTAGTGGGAAAACATTCGAATACGCTTATACAGACATCCTGACATGGAATAACAAAGCAAGTTCTTCACGTTAAAGAATTAATAATATATGCAGGGCGTATTAAGAAATCTGGTGAAAGATACACTTTAAAGAGAATATGCCACTAGGTTATAGCTACCTACTCTGGGATCTGCATAATGTAGGGGCAGAAAACCTGATTCCAGTGATGCATCACTGTTCAATAACACCAGCACCATTGATTGGCAGCTTTCTGCCTATGCGCAGCTAACACATACAGCTGCCAATCAGTGGTGATACACATGGCTCAGCAATCAGAAAACTTGTAGATCCGCATCAGAACTGCAGCAAACATCCCAGTAAGTGACAGATGGCTGGAATCAGGGTCTCTGCTTCACACTGCTCTCAGACGGGTTAGCAAAAACCTGTTGACAGGCTATCTTTAAACTTAATGTAACGCTTTTCTTCCCAGGACTTTGTTAAACTCAAAGTCAATAGGGAAAATCCATACATAAAAAAAAACCAATTGATCCTCATAATGGATTGAAAGGATTTAAAAGCCGCATTTCTTGATGTTTTCCGTAGTGTGTGGAGAGATCTGTCCAAATCTCATCTACCTTGGTGCTACTGTATTCTGCTGCAAATGTGGATGGAAAATCTGCAATTCATCTGTGTGAAAGTAGCCTTAAATGATAGCCAAATGACTAAAAGGTAAAGAACACAAAAGAGGCTTTAGTTCCTGAGCAAAGGCATTAAGGATATTGTAAGAGTTTACCTGTGGATTTCCCATTCAGAGACTTCTTATTTCTATTATTGCGTCTTCCGGCCACACGCTTTCCCTTAGTGGAGGCCAGGGGGGCAGAGGCCAAGCTTTCTCCCACCATTCGATCCTCTTCACAGGTCTGCCTGCAGCTCAGTTGACCACACATCAGGTTGCAGTTCTCATTATTATTAATGCTATCCTGGGCGTCTGTATTATGAGGGCCAGTACCTGTGCTCCTGGGTAAAGGCTGCTCTCGATTTAAGCTGTTCTCATTCAGGTCAGAAGCCATTTGATAAGAGATCACCTCTGGTTCAGCATTAGGACGATCCACCAAGCCATCCTCCCCATGTGTTTGCAAGTCTGTTTGTGGGGTTTCCGCTGTGTCCATCGTGGCGGGTATTAGACCATTTCAACATGCCTAAAAGTTTAAAGAAAATGACAATTAATGAGATCATAACATATCTAAACTAGCACAAGCACTGGCAGTCACTGAAAATCAGGTGACACAAATGTACCGTATATAAAAGGTATTTATTTGTTATTTTACTCACTTATATAGCACCATTAATTCTACAGCGTTTTACAGACATTATGGGCACTGTCCCCATTGGGGCTCACAATCTGTGAGGAAACCCATGCAAACATGCAAAGACATACAAACTCCTTGCAGATGTTGTCCTTGGTGGGATTTGAACCCAGGACCCCAGTGCTGCAATGCTAACCACTGAGCCACCGTGCTACCTATGATGTGATCTGCATCGTTTTTATTGTGGAGGCTGTACCTTGGCTTTTACTGTGTGCACATGTCAGTATTGGCTCTTCTACATGTAAGCTCTTTCTGTTTTCACTAAAGGGAATCTGTCAGCAGGGTTTGCTATGTAATCTGAGAGCAGTATGATGTAGACGCTGAAAACCTGATTCCAGTAATGTGACATTTACTAGGCTGTTTCAATAAAATCACTGCTTTAATCAGGAGGAGATTATAACTACAGGACTAGGTGTCTCGTGCCTCCTAGTCAACTGCTTTGCATAACCCTCCCCCACCACTGATTAGCAGTTTTCTGTCAATGTACAGTGAACACAGAAAGCTACCAATCAGTGATGTAGGCTGGGTTTATACACAGCTCAGCATCCTGAGTACTGCTATATCCGAAACAGAGAAAATAGTGATTTTATCAAAATGACAGCATGCAGACCAGTAAGTGACATATCACTGGGATCTGGGTCTCAGATTACACAGCAAACCAGGGTCAGATTCCCTTTAAACCTCAAACAGGGCAGACCGCAGTAATCCATCTGTATTTGATAGGATTAATAAAACGCAATGACAAGGTATTAGCAGACCTGCCATAAGTGGAAAAGACAGCACACTATTAAGTATACTGGTATCTGAATATTGTGCCAATAACTTGCTCCGCTCAAGAAAGCAATGAGCACTTTAGAACCATGCTTAACAACAGAAAAAACAAAAATAAAACATGGTGGCTCAGTGGTTAGCAGTGTTGCTTTGCAGCGTTGGGGTCCTGGGTTCTAATCCCACCAAGGATAACATCTGCAAGGAGTTAGTATGTCCTCCCTGTGTTTGTGTGGGTTTCCTCCGGGTTCTCCGGTTTCCTTCCACACTCCAAAGACATACTGATAGGGAATGTAGATTGTGAGCCCCAATGGGGACAGTGCAGATAATGTCTGAAAAGTGCTGTGGAATTAATGGCGCTATATAAGTGAGTAAAATAAATAAGTCAAGTTTAGATGAAATAGGCAGCATGTATAGAATCCATAAAATAAAGTTATTGGTAAACTACGATGAGTTATGAACAGGATTATGTCATTCATTGCAGTGGGCAGACTGGAGGCCGGTCATACGCATCAGATGTAAAGGTGAAATCACTCATGTTGGAAAAATACATCCAAACATCCACAACAGTAACTACACAAAGCTACCGGGATAACAGCTGTGGATTTTGTGGCAGTTCAGCTATGGATTTCAAAAAAGCATTGAAGTCTATGCTGAAACACATAGAAACCGGTGAAGAAAATATACTCCAATTCAGTGTGGAAATTTTTCTACCAATGTAAATAAGTGGTTTAAATTTCTGCTGCAGATTTTTTTTTCCCCCCTCCAAGATTTTGAGGTGTACTGGCACAGCTGAAAAGTCTTGGATGAAAAAGAAATTATGGTAATAGCTTGGATTTTATCCTACTTATTATTTCCTCCCAAGGAAAACAAGCGGTGCTGAAGGAGTCTAGATACTAACTGAATGAGTATGTGGCACTTTAATACTGAAATTGTATTTCTTTTCAACTGATGAGCTATCCTTAGGCTAAGCCACCAATATAGGAGAGGTGGGAGTCTGACAACCTGCAACCCCACCGATCAGCTGTCACCTCTAGGGTCAGATATAAACAGTGTACAAAAAGGAACAGTGCAGCGCAAATCACACTAGTTATTGGCCGCTGCTAGGCACGGCAGATCAGATCCTAAGGCCATGTTCACACGTTCAGTCTTTTACATCAATATTTCGAAGCCGAAACTAGGAATAGGTAAAAAAAATGCAGAATGTGTGACGTGTTTCTATTATACTTTTTCTCTGACTGCTCCACTCCAGATTTTGGCTTACAAATATGGAGGTAAAATACTGACCAAATACTGAATGTGTGAATGTAGCCTATTAGGATCTGATCTGAGGATAGGTCATCAGTGGAAAAGTGGACAATTTCTGTATTAAAGTGCCACGTGTGAACGTGGCCTAATAATGAGAACAGGAGCTGATCTGCAGTACTTGAGAGTTTATAGTCTCAGCAAGGGCAGAGAAAACTCTACACTTGAGGAAAGCACACAAAAAGGAAGCAAGTGCAGGATAGAAGCTGTGCTGATAACATGAAAGAAACTTAAAGGGCACCTGTCACCTCAAGAAATACTATATACTTGCAGAAATAGTGGTAATATGGAGGTAAATAACAATTAAATCCTGTCTGGAAGACTTACTGGAAGCACAATTACAGGGAGAAAATTAAGTTTTATCCTCCCAGGAGCCGCTCACTTCCAGTTATCTAGGTAGTATAGGGAGTTGTTATAGTCATTGCTCACTATATAGTGAATGCGGCTTTGATCACTCCCACTAGATCTTGATTGACAGCTCGCTCTGGACAGACCAGCTGCTGAGCAGGCTGTCCATCAATCTGTTGGGGAGTAATTATACTCACACTTACAGTATATTGATCAGTGACGGTAATGGTTCCCTGTATCATCCCATTGACTAGAAGCAAGTAGCTCCTGGGAGGAAAAAACATCATATTCTCCCTGTAGTTACTGCTCCAGTAAGCCTGCCAGACAGGATTTAAATGCTGGTTACCCGGCGCCCTTTTCATTTATAATAATCTCCGCAGGTAGATTCTCCTGCAGATCAGTGTCCAGCCCATAGTCAGGAACAGCACATTTACATATAAGAAAAATGTGGATTCTCTGGAACCAATGTATCAGGCTATTCAGCTTCCTATGACCCACATGCCCATATAGATGGCTTAGGAGGGTTGATCCTACTGACCGATTCCCTTTAATGCTGGTAAGGTTCTATAGAAATGGGCGGGGGTGGGGAGGAGGGAGAAACTCTGCTTCTAGCTCCTCCCTCCTTCCCGCTATACAGGAAAGGACAGCTGCTACTGATAAGAGTCTAGCTCAGTAAGGTAACAATCTTTCTTCACTGATCGGAATTTTCAAAATCCTCAATTCTCGGGTAAAATGGGTGATCGATCCAGGAGGAGAAAGAAGCAGATAAGGTAGATTACAACGTTACTCTTTAAATTAACAAAGCATTTTTTCAAGTCTGCTGACTGTCAATTCTTTCAGCATTTTTTTGCATTATTTTTCACCCAATCAAATGAATGGTAAAAAAAACACAAGAATGCACTCAAAAATGCAGGTATTTTATGCAGCATTATTCCTGCCAAATAAAAGTCAAATGATACATCCCATGGGAAGGTCCAATGACAAAGCTGTCCACGATGAGGGCGATTCCTTCTCCTCTCAGCTCTGTACAAACCCCACCCACAGCACTGATGGACAGCTTTCTGTGCACACTGTTCATAGGTAGAAAGCTGCCAAATCAGCGGCGAGAGCGCGGATATACAGAGCTCATGAGTATACATCGCAGCAGGATTACTAATCCTTCAGTGGTAATCTTCTGCTGATAAAACAGCGTTTCTATCAAAACTACAGCAGGCAGCCCTATAAAAGTGAAATATTACTGGAATCAGGGTCTCTATCTTTACATTATACTGCAGTCATATTGAGTGGCCCAAACTTTGCGACGCATACCTTTTGGCTGTGTGCCCACTATGCGTTTTTAAGCGTTTCCGCAGCGGCAATTCCACCGCAGAAACGCTTAAAAAACGCTGGTTAGTAGGTCTGCTATGTTCCCCAATGATAAGATACGCTGTGCACAAGCTGCAGAAATTTCCACTGTGGATTATCATTGCGGAAAAATCCACAGCACTACCAATTATTTTGAGGACACGCAGCATAATTGCTGCCATTGACTTGCATTGAATCGCTTAATATCCGCATCACTACATGTGCACATGCAGATATTAAGCGATTCAATGTGCGGATGGTACCCGGGTTTGGAGAAGAGGAGACTCATCTCATCCAGACACGGGTACCATAGTACCTGTAAAATAAAAAAAAATTTAAAAAAAACACCTTATACTCACCTTCTGATGGCCTGCGGTCTTCTATGCGGTACGTCTTGGCTCCCCGGTGGCTCGCGATGGAGTAAAAGGACCTTCCATGACATCATTCAGTCATGTGATAGGTCACGCGACCACCGACGTCGGCGGTCGCGTGACCTGTCACATGACTAAATGACGTCATGGAAGGTCCTTTTACACCACAGCGAGACACCGGAAGCATCGGAGGAGGAGACCGGGAGCCATTTTTCATTTTTTACCATTTTTATTCTTTTTTTTTTTTTTTAACTAACTTGGTCACACTATATAAAATCCATGTCAGTTGCATGGATTTATATAGTGTGACCTAGTTGTCGAGCACTTTTCCTAGTGATGCTAAAATCTCTTGGAAAGAGCTTGACAACCTGCAAGCGAAATCGCAGTGCAAAACGCGTGAAAAACACTTGTCCCTGGCTGAAAAAACGCATGGAAAATCCGCATGTGTTTCTTTTCTTCCAGGGAGATGCAGAAACGCTCAGGAAAAATGCAGAGCATTTCTGCATCGTGGGCACATAGCCTTAAAAAGGGTTGTTTACTTCTTGCACAACTCCTTCTCAATTCCTATGCTGCCCCTTATAAAATAATAACAGTTATAGTGGGGAAAATAAGTATTTGATACACTGCCGATTTTGCAAGTTTTCCCACTGTAAAGATGTGCGGTTGTGGATTTTAATAATCACCTAGGCAGGTTATCGATGTAATTAGTTTTATTCCTTCCGACCACGGTGAACAGCAATTCCAGGTAAATGTTCAACAGGCAATTCTCTTAGTCCTCGAGTTTCCAACCTGGGATCAGTAGTTCCACTGCCCCGTACCAGGTGATACCCACTGTCCCTCAACTTTTGGTTGGCCCACAGCTTTTTGTATCTCACTCTGGTATATTGGCAGTCACAGCATATGCTCCTTCGGATGATGGATATCACGACCGCAGCCCGTGATACCATCCAGCCCTCAGTCCGACTAGCAATCCATCTCTCTTTCTCCTGCACAGGGTTCAGCCCCCTGAATCGGCAGAAGAGCTCACCCCTCCGTCCCCCAGCTAATTGTGCCTTAAGGCCCCGTCACACTAAGCGATGTAGCAGCGATCTCGACAACGATACGATCTGTCAGGGATCGTTGCTGCATCGCTAATACATCGCTGGGGAGCTGTCAAACAGGCAGGCTCACCAGCGATGAGGGGAGCAGCGATATCATGGAAAGAATCGTTCCACGATGTCCTGCTCCCGTTCCCAGCCTGCTGCTTAAGCAGGAGCAGGCTGGTAACTATGGTAAATATCGGGTTACTAAGTGCGCGTGTGCCCCTAGTAACCCGCTGTTTACCATGGATACCACTCTGCTACCGTGCGCTGGAGCCTCCGCTCACCGTAGCAGAGTGGTATCTATGGTAAACAGCGGGTTACTAAGTGCGCGCGTGCCCCTAGTAACCCGATATTTACCATGGTTACCAGCCAGATCGTTGGTCCCGCTGATCACACACAGCGATGTGTGCTGGCCAGCGGGAGGCCAACGACCAAAAAATGGTCCAGGACACTTTGCAACGATCAGCGACCTCACAGCAGGGGCCTGATCGTTGCAAAGTGTCACACATAGCGACATCGCTGCTGAGGTCGCTGGTGAGTCACCAAAACCGTGACACAGCAGCGATCTCGCTAGCGATATCGCTTAGTGTGACGGGGCCTTTAGTGGAGATATCTTCTCAGGTGGAACCCATCCCCTGGGTCTGCATGTGAGACTACCTGTGGTGACGGAGAGAACAATGGCCCAAGGTCTCGGAGATATGGTCACTGAATGGAATAGATCGGAGGTTGAACTGATGAGCAAACAAATCACTAACAAAACACAGCAAGCAAATTTCTAACAAAATACAAAAATAAGATAGATGAAATGGGTGCTCATGCGCAGTGCTGGAAAAGTATTGCCAGGTCCTCACACCCACCTACAAAGAATGAAGAGGTCTGTAATTTTTATCGTAGGAAGGAACACTTCAACTTTGAGGCCTCTTTCACACGGCAGTGTTTCCGGTACGTGTGGCGACAGTTTCCACACGTACTGCAGACACTGACACACGTAGACCTATTCAAATCTATGGGACTGATCACATGTCAGTGTGTTTCCACAGACGGTGCATCCGTGAGCTCCACATGCTGACATGTCCGTTTTTTTGAGGATACACGATCCGCAAAAAAGGGTCTCACGCTGAACACAAATGGATGCCATCTGTGTGTCATCAGTGTGACATGGACAGGAGCCTGGGAATCAGTGTACAGTTAGTGCTGTTCCCAAGAACCGGGTGCTGAACACTGCCCTCATCATGGTTCCTGCCAGCACTGCCATCAGCACCAGCAGAGACAATGATGAGGGTAGCAGTAGTCTGCTCCCGCAGTGTCCCCACCTGTAAACATAAGAATAAAATAATAAAATCCTTATACTCACCTGTCCGGAGATGTCCCCTGCTGTAATCCATGCAACCGCTCAGCAGAGGAGCCGGGGAGAATGAGCCGCTGTAACACTGATTTCCAGGCGTCTGTCCATGTGATCCTGATGCAGCACATGGTTGCCACACGTGTGACACACACGGACACATGGGACACTGATATTTCCGGTACTGGAAATATACGGACATGTGAAACTGGCCTAAGGCTATGTGCCCACGATGCAGAAATGCTGCATATTTTTTCCGCTTCCCCCTGGCAGGAAAAAACGCATGCGGATTGTACATGCGGATTGTACATGCGTTTTTCCTGCCAGGTAGAAGCGTTTGTCATGTGTTCTTCACATGCATTTCCACATGCGGGTTGACAAGCGCTTTCCAAGCGATTTTAGCATCACTTTGAAAGTGCTTGACAACTTGGTCACACTATATAAATCCATGCAACCGGCATATATAGTGTGACCAAGAAACAGTTTTAAAAAAAAAAAAAAATGGTGAAAAATAAAAAATAAAGATTATACTTACCTTCCAATGGCCCTCGGTCTCCTTCTCCGCTCCGTCTGGTCTCCCCGGTGTCTCACGGTGGTGTGAAGGACCTGCGATGACGTCATTGAGTCATGTGACAGGTCACGCGACCGCCGACGTCAGCGGTCGTGACTTGTCACATGACTCAATGACGTCATGTCAGTTCCTCACACCACCGCGAGACACCTGGGAGACCGGACGGAGCGGAGAAGGAGCCGCCCAACACACCGGACGCATCGCTGAGGAGACCGGGGGCCATCGGAAGGTAAGTATAATCTTTATTTTTGGTTTTAAATTCTTTTTTTTTTAAAGTTTCTATGGTACCCGGGTCTGGATGAGAGTCTCCTCTTCTCCAGGCCTGGGTACCATCCGCACATTGAATCACTTCATATCCGCATGTGCACATGTAGTGATGCGGATATCAAGCGTTTCAATGCAAGTCAATGGCGGCAATTATGCTGCGTGTCCGCAAAATTAATGGACATGCTGCATATTTTTCCGCAATGATAATCCGCAGCGGAAATTTCCGCATGTGCACAGCATATGCGGATTATCATTGGGGACCATGGGGCACGTATTACCAAGCGTTTTTTAAGCGTTTTCGCTGCGGAAATTCCGCGGCAAAAACACTTGAAAAACGCATAGTGGGCACGCAGCCTTAGAAACAGAATCTTAAAAAAAATCCAGAAAATCACATTGTGTGTTTTTTACGTAATTAATTTGGACTTTATTGCATGAAATAAGTATTTGATACAATAGAAAAACAGAACTTAATATTTGGTACAGAAACCTTTGTTTGCAATTACAGAGGTCAGACGTTTCCTGTAGTTCTTGACCAAGTTTGCAGGCACTGCAGCAGGGATTTTGGCCCACTCCTCCATACAGATCTTCTCCAGATCTTTCCGTTTTCGGGGCTGTCAATGGGCAACATGGAGTTTCAACTGCCTCCCAACATTTTCTATTGGGTTAAGGTCTGGAGACTGGCTAGGCCACTCCAGGACCTTGAAATTATTTTTACGGAGCCACTCCTTAGTTGCCCTGGCTGTGTGTATCGGGTTATGGTCATGCTGGAAGACCAAGTCACGACCCATCTTCAATGCTCTTACTGAGGGAGGAGGATGTTGGCCAAAATCTCGCAATACATGACTCCATTCATTCTCCCTTCAATACAATGCAGTTGTCCTGTCCAGTTTGCAGAAAAGCACCCCTAAAGTATGAGATTTCCCCCACCATGCTTCACGGTTGGGACGGTTTTCTTGGGGTTGTACTCATCCTTCTTCTTCCTCCAAACATGGCACATGGAGTTTATACCAAAAGTTCTATTTTGGTCTCATCTGACCACATGACTTTGTGTTTCTTCTATTTTCTAATAATTGTGCCAGCAGTTGTTGCCTTCTCACCAAGCTGCATGCCTATTGTCCTGTAGCCCATCACAGTCTTGTGCAGGTCTACAATTTCGTCAATGGTGTCCTTAGAGGTCTTGGCCATGGTGGAGAGGTTGGTGTGTGATTGATTGAGTGTATGGACAAGTGTCTGCTATACATGTAACAAGTTCAAGCAGGTACAATTAATACAAGTAATGAGTGCAGAGTAGGAGGGCTTCTTAAAGAAAGACTAACAGGTCTGTGAGAGCCAGAATTCTTGCTGGTTGGTAGGTGATCAAATACTTATTTCATGCAATAAAATGCTGATTAATTATGTAAAAATCATACAATGCGATTTTCTGTTTTCTATTTTTAGATTCTGTCTCTCGCAGTTGAAGTGTACCTACGATGAAAATTACAGACCTCTCCATTCTTTGTATGTGGGAAAACTGGCAAAATCGGCAGTGTATCAAATACATACTTAACCCAAATTTTATATCCAGCTCACAGTTTGTGGTTAGTGTTCCCCTGGAGGTGCAAAGACTGGAAGGTGGTGTTGACAGCAGGGTGGAACAACTGCAGGAGAAAAGGGTGTATCCAGCACCAATTCCAGGGAAGTGACTTTAAAAACTGAAGTTTATTATAAACGTGATTAAAAATATATCATCTTAAAAAATAGCGCTTTTCAGTGGCATGCACGTCTGAGGCATTTCGAACTGTGTGTTCTTATTCATAGTGTGACAGGTCAGTGAACGATCAGTGAGCTGTCATAGGAGCATACAGATGAATACATAAGCAGAGCACCAGATAGAGCGCCCCCCACAGGCCACCCCGAAGCACGAGCATATCATTATCTCCAAACTGAAAGTGAAGATTACACAAAAACCACAGGACAGATTTCATCAACCAAGGTATCATTTCTATCAGTGTAATGTCCCCCACCTGACAGTATATGTAGTTTACTGAGCACAATCCTGCTGACAGGTTAAGGTTAGGTTCAAGCATTGGAGAATTGCTGCAGATTTTTCATCTGGATTTCAGGATTTCCTATAGAGAAAATGCACCAAAACCCCAAAGTTCAGCAGCGTCGTCAGCTCACAGAGCGGAGAATTCATGGAATCACGTCCACTTTGCTTTAAAATTTTGACTGTGTTCCCATGTAGTGTAAATGCTGCGTATTTTCTGCTGCTTTTTTGCCCAAAAAATCTGCTGTATTTAATTGTCCAAGCAAAATGAATGTGATTTCATGAGACCTGCGCCTGCATTATGTATAAGTTAGTATTTCTCTATACGCTTGTCTCTCCACCTGTTTTTACAGATATTCTTCCCATTCCTTTTCTTCCCCTCCTACCTCTTAAATGTTTTATAGGTAAGGTATCTTATATATGCAATCTTTTTAATTTTCCTTCTATCCCTTTTAATTTTTTATTTTTCCCTTACTAAACCCTATTTTTCCTTCCACCCCCTTCTCACCCATTATTTTGCCTATATCTTTTTTTCATCCCTTTAAATTTTGCTTTTATTTTGTTCGTTTGCTTCTGTATTACTGTGTATTTATATTGTCTCCCCCTTTTTCTATATTACCGTGTATTTATAATGTCTCCCCCTTTTTCTATATTACTGTGTATTTATAGTATGTCTCCCCCCTTTATTACTGTGTATTTATAATACACTGCCTAAAAAAATAAAGGGAACAGTTAAACAACAGAATATAACTCCAAGTAAATCAAACTTCTGTGAAATCAAACTGTCCACTTAGGAAGCAACACTGATTGACAATCAATTTCACATGCTGTTGTGCAAATGGAATAGACAATAGATGGAAATTATTGGCAATTATCAAGACACCCTCAATAAAGTAGTGGTTCTGCAGGTGGGGGCCACAGACCACATCTCAGTACCAATGCTTTCTGGCTAATGTTTTGGTCACTTTTGAATGTTGGTTGTGCTTTCACACTCGTGGTAGCATGAGACGGATTCTACAACACACAGAAGTTGCTCAGGTAGTGCAGCTCATCCAGGATGGCACATCAATGCGAGCTGTGGCAAGAAGGTTTGCTGTGTCTGTCAGCGTAGTGTCCAGAGGCTGGAGGCGCTACCAGGAGACAGGCCAGTACACATGGAGGTGGCCGTAGAAGGGCAACAACCCAGCAGCAGGACCGCTACCTCCGCCTTTCTGCAAGGAGGAACAAGAGGAGAACAGCCAGAGCCCTGCAAAATGACTTTCAGCAGGCCACAAATGTGTATGTGTCTGCACAAACTGTTAGAAACCGACTCCATGAGGGTGGTATGAGGGTCTGACGTCCACAGATGGGGGTTGTGCTCACAGCCCAACACAGTGCAGGACGCTTTGCATTTGCCACAGAACACCAGGATTGGCAAAGTCGCCACTGGCGCCCTGTGCTCTTCACAGATGAAAGCAGGTTCACACTGAGCACATGTGACAGACTTGACAGAGTCTGGAGACGCCGTGGAGAGTGATCTGTTGCCTGCGACATTCTTCATCATGACCAGTTTAGCAGTGGGTCAGTATTGATGTGGGTGGCATTTCTTTGGAGGGCCGCACAGCCCTCCATGTGCTCGCCAGAGGTAGCCTGACTGCCATTAGGTACCGAGATGAGATCCTCAGACCCCTTGTGAGACCATATGCTGGTGCGGTTGGCCCTGGGTTCCTCCTAATGCAGGACAATGCCAGACCTCATGTGGCTGGAGTGTGTCAGCAGTTCCTGCAAGATGAAGGCATTGAAGCTATGGACTGGCCCACCTGTTCCCCAGACCTGAAATCAGATTGATCACATCTGGGACATCATGTCTTGCTCCATCCACCAACGTCACGTTGCACCACAGACTGTCCAGGAGTTGGCGGATGCTTTAGTTCAGGTCTGGGAGGAGATCCCACAGGAGACCATCCGCAACCTCATAAGGAGCATGCCCAGGCATAGTAGGGAGGTCATACAGGCACATGGAGGCCACACACAATTCTGAGCCTCACACAGGGAGATGCTGTGCCGGAGGAGTCACTGCTCCCCACGCAGGGACTGTGTGCGTGGGGAGCAGTGACGGCATGCTCCTGCTGCCGGGCGATTGCGTGTGCCTGCTATTAAAGAGCATGAATATTCACCCCCTCTCCACCCCCATGGGCGTGGAGAGGGTTGAATATTCATGCTCTTTAGTAGAGGGCACAAATGACGGCCGAGCGCTGCAGGAGCCGCGCCGCAGCTACATTGTACGCCCGTGATTAAGGACAATGAATATTCAGTGCTCCCCACGCCCATTGGCGTGGGGAGCAGTGAATATTCGCTTTCTTAAGCAGCGGGGACAGTGTAGGCTGCAGTAGCCGCTGCTACCTCCTGTACCCCCCCCCCTCCCGCCGCTGCTGCCCCCCCTGACTCCACCACCCACAGCAACAATACAGTATGTAATAGAAGGTTCGGACTATAAGACGCACCCCCCACTTTCCTCCAAAATTTTGGAGGAAAAAGTGAGTCGTATAGTCCGAAAAATACGGTATTTGAGTGTTCCCTTTATTTTTTTGACCAATGTATATTTCCCCCCCTTTTTCTTTACCCCAATTATGTAAAAAAAATTCTTAATAAAAACTACTTTAAACAAAAAAGGTGCCCACAGTGCCCCAAGGACGCTGCTGAACTGTGCTGTTTTGGTGCTTTTTTTTTCCTCTAGATGCTTCTATGTGGAGCCTAAAAAAACTGCAGATACTTTAATAAGTGCAGAATCAAAACTTTTCTGTACTATAAGAAGCACATTAAAAACGCGGCTTCACATCTATACCAGAAACGCATCAAATAAGAGGGAGAAGATTGTTATTGAGTCGTTTGGTGTGGATCTTGCAGAAAATAAAAAACACAGCATTTCTGCAATGTGTGAACACGATCTTAGGCCGGTTTCACATGTCCATATATTTCCAGTAGCGGAAAAAACGGTACTGGAGATATCCATGTCCCGTGTGTGGCAACCGTGTGCCGCATCAGGATCACACAGACCGACGCTTTGGAATTAGCGCTACAGTTAACGCTGTTCTCAAGCGCTGGGTGCTGAAAGCTGCCCTCATCATGGTTCCCTGCTGGCCCTGCGATCAGCATCAGCAAGGACAATGATGAGGGTAGTAGTAGTCTCCTCCTGCAGGGTCTCTGTGTAAAAATAAGAATAAAATAAAATCCATATACTCACCTGTCTGGAGATGTCCCACGCTGAAATCCTCTGACTGCTGATGCCGAAGAGCCAAGGAGAATGAGCCGCTCCAGTGAGCGGCTCCGGAGCTGAGCTCAGGAGCGGTGTCCTGTCACTCACTGAGCGCAGCTCCGGAACAGCTCATTCTCCCCGGAGTCAGCGATCAGAGCACTACAGCGGGGAAATCTCCACAGACAGGTGAGTATATGGATTTTATTACTTTAATCTTATTTTTACACAGGGACACTGCAGGAGCAGACTACTACTACTCTCATCATTGTACCTGCTCGTGCTGATCGCAGTGCCGGCAGGAACCATGATGAGGGCAGTGTTCAGCACCCGGCGTTTGTGAACAGCACTAACTGTAGCGCTGATTCCCAGGCGCCGGTACGTGTCACACTGACGACACACGGATGGCGGGAGACATTTTTGCAGACCGTGCATCCGCAAAAAAAAAAAAAAAAAAAAAGGACATGTCAACGTGTGGAGCACACGGACACATGGTTCGTGGAAACACACCGACATGTGCGCAGACCCATAGACTTGAATGGGTCTGCGTTTGTCAGTGTTTCCAGTACATGTGGAAACTGTCACCACACGTACTGGAAACACGGACGTGTGAACACAGCCTAACAGACAATAAAAAGCCAGATGTCGTATAGTGATGCTACATAAAGATGAGAACGTTCTGGCGGCTCTGACTGTGAATGAAAGAACAAAACATAATCCACAGATCCCAACTAGAGATGAGCAGGACGCACAGATGATGTCGCTCCAGCTCTGGCTAATCAAAAGCCGCTGGGGAAAGTTAGAGATTTACGGCCTCCCATCCAGCCACCAGGTACCACTGACTTGCACATTGGACCAGTGACCTGGGAATCCACCCGCTCATCATTAGTCCCAACTGTCCCGAATACAGCAGACAGTCCCAGATTTGGGTCTACGCCCTGCAGTCTCAGGTGTCTGCTGAACGCCCCTCATTACCAGTGCCCCTCTGACGACAACTCCTACCGGGGGAGAAAGATAATGGTAAATGGGCATGGATTGGGGTATGGCCAAAGTTTGCTGCTATGCGCACATCATGTTGTGTCCCTCTTTCTGTTCTTCAAAAGTTGGGAGGTATGCATACGTATAGCAGAATAAAGGAACAGTCACACCCATCTTTAAAATGGAGGTAGCTTTCAGGATTCATCAATGCTTCCATAGATCTCCTTCTCAGTCATCGGGGGCATTGGTATAAAAAAAAAAGCCCTGTGTAACCCTGCAGAGGCTAGAATATCCCTATGAATCTCTAGTACTCCCACCCTAACAAGGTGAAACAAGAGGTGAAAGTAAAAACGTATTCCGCTCTGCAGCCGTTATTACATCCAGCTCAACACATTTAGTGAAAGGTTCTCTTTAATAGCCAACCTACATCAGTATATGGATGTACAGGTCCACACGAAGGAAGCATACGTCTATGGTATAAATCTGAAATACTCTGGACGTACACCTCCAATGGGCCTACAAAAAAAAAGGTGATGTGAACAAGGTCTTAGAATAAGGCTGACACCATGTGAATTCATGTGGCACTACAGATCACATGGTGCCATCTTTATTTATGTGCCCCTCCCGGTATTTGTGGGACCTAAAGGGAATGATAGGGTATGTTTTTTACTTTAATTATACCATAGTCCTCCATAATCTCACAGACAAGCCCTTTCACTCGGCAGTGATTTCCTTATTCATTTCCTACACATAGGTTGGTGTGGTTTATCATCGCTCTATTGTTTATATAGACTGTTAGCAACTAAATCACGCTTTTCAGGCCGAGCCTTAGCAACTATCTTCAGTGCTTGAGGCGAGGGTGTTTCCCTACCGCAGGATTCCGGCTCCGCCGAATGGAAATATTCCGAAATGTAATGACGTCAGCGTAAAATAAAACCAGTCAAGACTTCTTCAATGAATATTAATAACAAGGTTTGTAGTTCATCACTCCAGACAACATGTAAGCCACACTGGCTTTAAAATGGCAACTACTATCCTCATCAGACTCCTCAGCTGGAGTTGATGGAAAAGTCTTAGAGGGAGCCCTCTCTTTCTCTATGGGGAAGCAAGTGTCAAGCATGATCACTGTCCTGCGGGTTGTCGACACAGCTCATCACAATGATCTCCCCCTTCACTAGTGTTTCCCAAAGGAAATTCTGATATTTTACATTGATTGCCTTTCCACGTAGCTTTGCCAGGTACTGCAGGGAGGGCAGCTTTATAGAAGAATAGGAGATCCCACAGATACTGGACCATCTTACATATGGCTATGTTATATCTGCATGCATTGCAAATGAGGGTTATATGTATCCTCAGGTGATAAAGGTTTGGTTTCTGAGGTCCGAGTCCTGTTATTCACTGCAAAGATGAAATAAACAAGAATGTGAATGGGGCACGGAGCTCCCTCAAGATCGGACAATTTGGGTTCAAATCACTTTCATTGAAAGACATGAAAAAACAAAATTAAAAAACAGTAAAACTTGGAAGTGGTAATTATTTACAATATTAAATGCCACCTCAACAAAACAAGAACTATAATAATCCAGGAAGAGAAAATAATAAGGAATTGATGAAGAGGAGCAATTCCACATACCCCAAAACGCTAATTTTCTACCAGGGAGCAGAAGGCAAGGGTCGGCTCGTAGTGTACATTGGGAGCAGCTATGAAAATGTGAATGATTAAAGGGCTTGTCCCAAAAACATAGTACATCTAAAATTCATAGATCTTGGAATAACAATAAGTGGATGACTTAAGAGTAGGAAAGTTTTGATTTAGAAGGGCTAAAGCTGGGTTAGGAGTAATAAGTACTTTAATCACTTCATATATCAAGTAACACATCTGTCCAGAATTTATTAATGGGGAAGGGCAATGCAGTGTGCAATTTTAGATGGGATAGAGTGCCATCATAGAGGAGCTTTTCAGTTGCTTAATATAATTAATACATGAAGTGGTATTAGTAGTATAATACCAGACTGCCCGGCCTGTACTCACCGCTTGCCGCTGAACACTGAGCAGCGATAGGGAAATTGAAGTTCACAGCACTGCTCTGGACTACAACAAAATGGTGCCTGGCTCCCCACACAGCTATGATCTCGACAACCCAGGGGGTGCAAGGCGAAAATGCGCGACAGGGAGCGCTTGGTGCTGCCTATCTCTGGCACATGACTTATGGCATACTATCTATCATAGTTTACTACTATGGAAACAAACGCCTCTTAAGAGATAAAGGAGTCCCTGGTATCATTTGATTTACCTGAAACTTTATATACATATACAGTTAGGTCCATATACATTTGGACAGAGACAACATTTTTCTAATTTTGGTTCTAGACATTACCACAATGAATTTTAAACAAAACAATTCAGATGCAGTTGAAGTTCAGACTTTCAGCTTTCATTTGAGGGTATCCACATTAAAATTGGATGAAGGGTTTAGGAGTTTCAGCTCCTTAACATGCGCCACCCTGTTTTTAAAGGGACCAAAAGTAATTGGACAATTGACTCCAAGGCTATTTCATGGACAGGTGTGGGCAATCCCTTCGTTATGTCATTCTCAATTAAGCAGATAAAAGGCCTGGAGTTGATTTGAGGTGTGGTGCTTGCATTTGGAAGCTTTTGCTGTGAAGTAAACATGCGGTCAAAGGAGCTCTCCATGCAGGTGAAACAAGCCATCCTTAAGCTGCAAATACAGAAAAAACCCATCCGAGAAATTGCTACAATATTAGGAGTGGCAAAATCTACAGTTTGGTACATCCTGAGAAAGAAAAAGCACTGGTGAACTCATCAATGCAAAAAGACCTGGGCGCCCACGGAAGACAACAGTGGTGGATGATCGCAGAATAATCTCCATGGTCAAGAGAAACCCCTTCACAACAGCCAACCAAGTGAACAACACTCTCCAGGAGGTAGGCGTATCAATATCCAAATCTACCATAAAGAGAAGACTGCATGAAAGTAAATACAGAGGGTTCACTGCACGGTGCAAGCCACTCATAAGCATCAAGAATAAAAAGGCTAGACTGGACTTTGCTAAAAAAACATCTAAAAAAGCCAGCACAGTTCTGGAAGAACATTCTTTGGACAGATGAAACCAAGATTAACCTCTACCAGAATGATGGAAAGAGAAAAGTATGGTGAAGGCGTGGTACAGCTCATGATCCAAAGCATACCACATCATCTGTAAAACACGGCGGAGGCAGTGTAATGGCTTGGGCATGCATAGCTGCCAGTGGCACTGGGCCACTAGAGTTTATTGATGATGTGACACAGGACAGAAGTAGCCGAATGAATTCTGATGTATTCAGAGCCATACTGTGTGCTCAGATCCAGCCAAATGCAGCCAAACTGATTGGTCGTCGTTTCATACTACAGATGGACAATGACCCAAAACATAAAGCCAAAGCAACCCAGCAGTTTATTAAAGCAAAGAAGTGGAATATTCTTGAATGGCCAAGTCAGTCACCTGATCTCAACCCAATTGAGCATGCAGTTCACTTGTTAAAGACTAAACTTCAGACAGAAAGGCCCACAAACAAACAGCAACTGAAAACCACTGCAGTGAAGGCCTGGCAGAGCATCAAAAAGGAGGAAACACAGCGTCTGGTGATGTCCATGAGTTCAAGACTTCAGGCAGTCATTGCCAACAAAGGGTTTTCAACCAAGTACTAGAAATGAACATTTTATTTTCAATTATTTAATCTGTCCAATTACTTTTGGTCCCTTTAAAAACAGGGTGGCACATGTTAAGGAGCTGAAACTCCTAAACCCTTCATCCAATTTTAATGTGGATACCCACAAATGAAAGCTGAAAGTCTGAACTTCAACTGCATCTGAATTGTTTTGTTTAAAATTCATTGTGGTAATGTCTAGAACCAAAATTAGAAAAATGTTGTCTCTGTCCAAATATATATGGACCTAACTGTATATGTCACAAGAATTGTGGATGTGTGTTGTAGTTCTTGTTACAATGTAGACGTCTTGGGTTCAACCAAGTGGGATATATGATTTTTATATGTACTGATTATTCTGCTACTCCTTAAAGTTCTTGTCATTGTATTAGTATAATTTTATATCCGTCTGTATATAATCATCAGGCTTTTATTTCTATTTTTATGCATCATATTGAAATCCCTGCTAAAAGAAAATAATTTTTATGCATTTCACCATGTTCTTTGAATGTATAAGAAAATAAAGACTTTTGTAGCAAGTAGATTATTTAAAGGGGTCTATTTTGTCTTTAGTTTATTTGTTCAGCTCAGACTCCTAGTTACTTATAGGCCTAATTGGTTTACTGGTCTGAATGTTGGCAAACATGTGAGCAATTGGTGTAATGGATAATCAGTTTCACAGCAAAGCCCCATTTGTAGGGTATGTTGTACTTCCAACTCTCAGGATATTCGTTGATGGGGTAAACTCCCAATGACGAGCCATCGTAGAAGCAGAAAATTCCAGGAAAATAGAAATTCCTTAATATGGAACAGAGTAGGAGATAACTGTTCCTGCAACAAATTAACATTATTTGGTTTTATAAAAATGAATCAATCTTGGCCAAGACGTCCCGCAGAACATAAACATGGAGTTTTTTCGTTTTAGTCATACTATGAATTCTGTGGATTACCAGACAGGAGAATTTCTTTTAACAATCTTGAGTGTTAGGCTATGTTAACACATCATGGTTTTTTCAGCATTTTTTGCTGCAGATTTTTATGCAAATTTTGAGCTGTCTTTTGCAGTACCAGCAAAGTCTATGAGAACCCCAAATTTTCTGTTCACACATCATGGTTTTTGGTTGTTGAGTATTTTGTGCCTTGCAGCCTTTTTTGGAAAATAGAGCAAGTCACTTCTTTCAGCGTATTTTCAGCATTTTTTCACCCATAGGAAGTAATGTGTAGTGAAAAACCATGATGTGTAGACAGAGCTATCAGGTTTTGCTGCGCTTTAGTGAAAATAAGCAAGTACAACTGTATGTGAAATTAATTTATTTTTGTGATGTTACCATCTTGTCTTGGTCACTGATATGGTTGTTTGTATAAGGAGAGTTTAATTAAATTAGTGATGTGTACATTTTAAACATTAGCTGAGCTATGTGTGAGATTGAACAATACCTGTGGCCCAAGGAGGTGTGAAATTGAACAATGCCTGTGCAATTGAATGGCAGACCCCATAGTGTGAAAGTAAATAGCGTCATACACACTGGCAGTGCATGGAGTTTGTTAGTTAAACTATTCCTGAACAATTCACTTCCCCAACTATTATGCCAAAACCAGAATAAGAATTTTTTTTTCACTGAACTTTATGTACATGCATACAAGAGACAAAGCATGAACAAGACACACAATTCTGCAAAAAATAAAAATAAAAAAAAAATTACCAAAAAAACCACAGCAAAACCTGCATTTTTGATGCAGATTCTTTCCTGCCAGAGATCAGGTTTTGCTGCAGATTTGTGATGCAAAAAAACCCCGTGATGTGTGAACACAGCCTAAAACAGGATCTGGGACAGATTCAGGAATTCCTCTTGTACACAAATTATTTGTGCACAATCTGTCATCCAAATCACAACGGTTAGCTTTAATCCGAGTTACATTGTCTTCTAAAGCAGTGTAGGCATCAAGGTGGTCATGGGAATCGAATCAACCATGGTCTGTGTGCATTCACCCAGTGGTGATATGTCGGTCTTTAGATCAGATAGTAAGAATTTGAAGTCAGGGAATGTCAAATGTCATAGTGAATTTACCAGCTACTGTATACTACAGATTTACCTGTGTTCAGAAACTCTGAGAACCTTCTAAGTGAAGAGGCTGGAGACACATCCGGAGGAGATGGCTCCATCTTGGATAGGCAAATTTATGCTGGACGCACCAGAAAAAACTTGGCTAGTTTAGATGGGGAAGCCTTCCTCTTTGCTCTGCCTCACATCATGGTATTTATCTTAAACATCTTGATTGCCAGTTATAGCCAAGGTACCGCCAAGTATTGCTGGCTCATAAGCAGCCTGAATATGGAGCTGCAGAGCTAAGAAGCTGGCAACATCAGTAAGCAAGCTCCAAGATCTAGCTTTTTTTTTTGCCTATGCTTTGTATATCCTTTGAGGGTCACTAACAATCCAACGTTATGTGTGTTGAAAAATACCAAATCAGTGTTTAATTTTTATGCAGGGTCACTAGAGGGGAAATTAGGAGACGGGGAATGAAAGAGGGAAGGAGACGGGGAATGAAAGAGGGAAGGAGACGGGGAATGAAAGAGGGAAGGAGACGGGGAATGAAAGAGGGAAGGAGACGGGGAATGAAAGAGGGAAGGAGACGGGAATGAAAGAGGGAAGGAGACGGGGAATGAAAGAGGGAAGGAGACGGGGAATGAAAGAGGGAAGGAGACGGGGAATGAAAGAGGGAAGGAGACGGGGAATGAAAGAGGGAAGGAGACGGGGAATGAAAGAGGGAAGGAGACGGGGAGGGACAGAAATAGGAAGTAGTTAGGAAGGGGGAGAGTGGGGTAGGAGAGAGATGGCAATTTGAGCAATGACAACCTGGTGAAGGTGTACGTTATATGTTAAAGGGATTGTGAACTGTATAACACCCATTTTTATATAACCTGTTATGGTGAGTGAAAGGGAATCTGTCACCAGTTTTTTGCCACCTAATCTGAGAGCAGCATTATGTAGAGACAGAGACCCTGATTTCAGTGATGTATCACTTACTGGGTGCTGCAATTTTGACAAATACACTGTTATATCTGTTGCAGATCTACCAGTTCTCGGAATGCTGAGCTTTGTATAACCCCCGCCTTCACCACTGATTGGCAACTTACTGTGTACACTGTGCATAGGCAGAAAGCTGCCAATCAGTGGTGGGGGCGAAGTTATGCAGAGCTCATAAATAAGGAGGACTATATTGCAGCAGTTTACTAGTCCTCTAGTGATAATCTTCTGCTGATAACTCTGTGATTGTATATAAACTACAGCTGGCAGCTCAGTAAGTGATGCATCGTTGGAATCAGGGTCTCTGTCTCTACATTATGCTGCTCTCAGATTAAGCGGCAAAATAATGTTGATACATTCCCTTTAACATATAACAGGTTATATGAAAGTTGATTTTTGTAGAGTAGACAATCCCTTTACCATATAATAATGTGCATCTTCATCAGGATAACATTGCTCTGACTGACGGCCATCTGTATAATTTGTGTAGATGTGTAGACTATTACATTCTCTATGCTTGCCACATGTTGAAGCCTATGAAGATACTTGTGTGACCTGTTTATTGTTCAATACAACAACTAATATATTTGATGAATGTCAGTGCCAACAGTGAGATGTGAATGTGTCAGGTTTACATAGCTGAATGCAAATCACAGCACAATACGGCAATCTGCGTTGGTTATGTGCACTCATCTATTTGCTAGGCAAATGTGGAAGGTCTCTGCTCAGATTTTATTTCACTATCAAAACACGTTTTGTACCTGACCGTACTACAGATCCCAAGCATCGAGAGACAAATAATCGTCATTTGTAAGATCAAATAAACTGAAATGCAGAAAACATAAATCCACAGCAAATTTCTCAATGTATAACCCAGAGAAGCATTGGTAACCCAAATGTAACGTAATGTACAGGTTGTGTGAATTAGCGGAGTTACTGGAGTTATCTCTTACATAAGACGTCGGCACAGTAAATACGTGTACCCTGCATCAAATAACAGTTACAAAGTTCTTTAGGTTCTGCCATCCCTGTTATTCCTCCTAGAAATACGGAGTCTTACTAGTTTAGGGGTATGCATGTACATTTGGACATTGTCCAATCCGTGTATTTCCAGGAAGAATGACAGACAAATGGCAAAGCATAGAGTTTTATAAAAAGTTGCTCTTGAAATGATATTTCAAGAACAACATTTCACTGGATTTTTTAATGGAAATTGAGTTACCTCCCTCCACTGATTCTGGAACATGTTTTCTTTTTCTTTTGTGCCCCTCTATTCCAAAATGATGCCTCCGGTAATTAAGGTGCAAGTTTTTCCTTCACCTAACTGGGTGTATACCACAAAGCTTCTGTGGGCACGGCCGTTTTGTGGTTGGTCAGTGTCCGGGGAGCAAAAGGAACACGCCTACACAGAAAGTCTTTGTTACACAACCGTTTTTTGTTTTTTTTTTTTTTCCAGGGAAAAATTGGCAAGTACATAGTTACATAGTAACGTAGGTTGAATAAAGACCTAGATCCATCAAGTTTAACCTTCCTCCCCCAATTGTACTCCCCATACCAACACTACACTAACTTACTATCTAACTGGGACTAGACCTCACCAATGTATTATCATTTCTATTAATGCTGCACTATTACAATTAAAAATGAACCTGTTTATAATTTTTTAAATTAGTTTTATATTTTGTATTACTCTTGTCATTCTAATAATGGTATTACTAAAATCCTTATGCCTAAATCTGTTGATCCAGAAGAAGGCAAAAACCCCAGGACACATTCAGCCAATTTGCATCACGGTGAAAGGCGATCAGTACAAGAACCCTGGATCAAACTTAATTATAATACTAGTTATGTAATTACTATTATCGTACTAAATGTACTACTATAGGTGTAACATTTTGTCTAATTTAACTGCAGCCCACAATGTTATGTGTATCGAGGAAATCATCCAGCCCTTTTTTGAACGCTGTTATAGTATCTGCCATATTGTGGTCGGGCATTCCACAGTCTGACTGCTCTGACTGTAAAGAACCCTTTCCTGTTTAGCTGCCGGAATAGTCTTTCTTCCACCCGTAATGAGTGCTCCCTGGTCCTTAGTATGGTCTTTGGAAGGAATAAGTCATGTTCTAGTCCTTTGTACTGACCACACATATATTTATACATGTAAATAGGAACTATATGCAGATGGGTAAGGAACTGGCTAAATGATAGGAAACAAAGAGTCGTCATAAATAGTACGTTCTCTAAGTGGGATATAGTCAGCAGTGGGGTGTGGCAGGGATCTGTGCTAGGACCGATTCTTTTTAACCTCTTTATTAATGACCTAGTCGATGGGACTGAAAGTAAAGCGTCAGTCTTTGCTGACGACACCAAACTATGTAGGATATTAAAAATCTGATCTTGACGTTACAAAACGATCTGGATGAGATGATTGAATGGGCAAATAGTAAATCATGTTTCATAAATCATTTGATGAATGAACATAAGATGGACAGCACTCCAGCACTGGTGCTGTGAGGAGTTCAACTAGACTTCGGAGTATGATCAGAAGCAGCGTACATCTGGCTTTACGTTCAGGAATACTACAAGACGTTGCATGTTCTTGTACATATAGTAATAAGCCTGTGAAAAATAATAAAAGTCTTTTTCCCACAAACTGGAAACAAGAGAAATTGTAATTTCAAAGTAATAAAGCACCATTTTACAAGAGATGATTGCTACATAGCTGCTACTAACAAATGTGGGATCCAACAGCAAGTGCATGGCGTAAGTAAATGTGAAGGGAACGGGACACACCATAACTTAGCACATTCCATAAAATAGCTGTTGATTTTTTAGGGATGAACAGAAGGGACCCCCCAATGATCCAGGAATGGGGCTCTGGAGTCCACAGTTTGAATAAAGAAATGGTCCTACATAAGCATCAGTGTTATATTCACCATATTTGGGATGGCAGATAGAACTGAATGTTGCAGTCAGACGGACTATGAATGGAGCAGTGGTGCGCACGAAGAACTACGGCTCCAGGACTCATTCTTGGGATTGTTGGTAAGCTCAGCAGTCTGATCCCCAAAGATCCTGAACACGGGATGAATTGCTACCCCTTTAATCTGACTGAGATATACACATGGTAATCGAGACAGAGCCAATTATCTTATAAAAGTCACATACTAATTATATGACATGTTTCATTGCTGACTCCAGTTATTGCTTCATTTGAAGGGATAAAAAAATATTACAATTAAATTTAATGAACATATTAAAACTGGATGACATACATAAAGTCATACAGGGAGTCAGAGCAATCTGTACAGTTTATGGCTGTGGATTGGTGACTACTACAGAGAAGGAACATGTATGGATTTCACAAAGCAAAAGGGTAGATAGTCAAGAAAAGAGTCTCCCACTGTTTGGCTCGAATGTTAGAGATTATGGGAACCACAGATTAAACCGCACATTGCATCAGATCAGAGGTCACAATTCTGTTTCTTTTTTAAGTTTTAAACTTTACACTATTCACGTGCGGCTGAAATAACGTGTTAATTTTGTTGTGTGGGTCATTCTAATTTATGCAATACCAAATGTATGTACTTTTATACAATAAACAGAGTTTGAAAAAAAAATATATACTTTTTGGGAGGTCCCCATCTCCTGAAAGCCATGTATCTTAGGCTATGTTCACATAGCTTGTTAGCATACATTCAGTGGCTCCAGAGCTTACGTAAGATGTCCCCACAAATTGGGATTCAAGTGCATGCGCTGACAGGGAAATTGAGAAATGTAAAAATTGAAAAATTTGGCCTGGCCAGAAAGGTGAAAAGACTTTGGTGGGAAGTGGTTAAAGGAAGTTTATTTCTTCTAAGTCAGGGATGTCAAACTCAAACACCAAGAGGGCCAAAATGAAAGACTTGGGCAAAGTCGCAGGCCAACCAGTATATAGTACAAGGGGCCCGGCGTGGCCCCCCGTACCGAACAAGGGGCCCGGCGTGGCCCCCCGTACCGAACAAGGGGCCTGGCGTGGGCCCCCGTACCGAACACGGGGCCCAGCGTGGGCCCCCGTACCGAACAAGGGGCCCAGCGTGGGCCCCCGTACCGAACAAGGGGCCCAGCGTGGGCCCCCGTACCGAACAAGGGGCCCCGCATAGCGCCCTCCGTACAGAACAAGGGGCCCCGCATAGCGCCCTCCGTACAGAACAAGGGGCCCCGCATAGCGCCCTCCGTACAGAACAAGGGGCCCCGCATAGCCCTCCATACAGAACAAGGGGCCCGACATAGTTCTCCATACAGAATAAGGGGCCCCACATAGTCCTCCATACAGAATAAGGGGCCCCACATAGGGGTGGTGGCTCTGGTGTCGAGGGCCAACATTTGGAAACATTTGAGGACGGTGCTTTTACTTTTTTTTTTTTTTAAACATCTACCGTAATTTTCAGACGACAAGACGCACCTAGGTTTTAAAGGAGGAAAATAGAAAAAAAATTTGAAGCAAAAAATGTGGTCATGATGTACTGTTCTGGGTGGGGGGGGTCTGCTGCTGATACTGTTATGGGGGTAAAGTCCCCAACCTGGTATATAAGCCTCCCCCATCCTGGTATATTATCTCCAATCCAAGCATACATGTCACTCCATCCTGGTATGCATGGCCCGGCCTCCCCCAGCTCCTGGTACGCATACCCCCCCTCCAACCCCATCCTGGTACTCATGGCCCCAATCACCCTGCACAGATAAAAAAAATAAACAATTCTACTCACCTTCCTTCCCTCTGCTCCAGCACTGCATCCTGTTCTGCCATGCGCTCCCACAAGCTGAGATCAGCTGCCAGAATATTCACTGCTCCCCATGCCCATGGGAGTGGAGAGCAATGAATATTCATGCTCTTTAACATATGTAGTGCGGTGGATTACCTAACGGGGCTGGCAGACCCAGTAGTCGCCATCTTAAAGGAAGCTGTTAGTATGATCAACGTCTAAGCCATCTATACAGGCATACAGGTCATGGAAAGTTGAAAAAAATGATACCTTTATTTTTGCGATCTGATGGCAATGAGATCAGAACTAACACAGTACGGTAGGTTAGACCTAGAGATCAGCACTGTATAATTATATCTCAAACACTGATAAAAATTTACTGATATTTGGAACTGTTCATAATTCCCTCCATCCATGCTACCTCCACCATGCTTTACTTTGGGTATGAAGTTAATTTGGATATACGCAGTGTTGGCTTTGCACCAAACATACCTTTTGGAATTATGGCCAAAAAAGTTTAATCTTGGTCTCATCAGACCATAACATGTTTTCCCACATGCTTTTGGCAGATTTTCTGTAGGTTTTGGTAAAACATGGCCGGGCTTGGATTTTTTTCTTTGTAAGAAAGGCTTCCGTCTTGCAACCCTACCCCACAGGCCAGACATATGAAAAATAAGGGGGATTTTTGTCAAATGCAAGTACACACCCAATACTTGCCAGACATTCATGCAACTCCTTTTATTATTGTTGTAGGCCTCTTGCAGCCTCCCAGACCAGTTTTCTTCTTTTCAATTTTTTGATGGACATGCAGTTCTAAACAGTTCTAAAAATGTCTCTGTTATGCCCCATTTAAGCCATTTCTTGATGACCGTTTTAACAGTGTTTCATGGTATATCTGATGCCAGGGATGGATTAAGAGTACGGGCCCCGGGCAGTTTAGAAGAGGCGCTCCCCCCCCCCCCCCCCCACACACACACACACCTGATGTATCACATGTCACATGATCCCCTGTGATAGATCATGTGATCGTTCACGTGAAATTAATTTGGCACAATATTAATTATAATAATTTTTTTTTAGACTGTGTGCCCACTATGCGTTTTTTAAGCGTTTCCACAGCGGCAATTCCGCTGCAGAAACACTTATAAAATGCTTGGTAGAAGGCCTGCCATGTTCCCCAATGATAATCCGCATGTGCTGTGCACATGCTGCGGAAATTTCCGCTGCGGATCATCATTGCGGAAAAATCCGCAGCATTACCAAATATTTTGCAAAAGCCTGCGTTTTCTGCATCTGCAGATATCATGCGTTTCAATGTGCGGATGGTACCCGGGTTTGGAGAAGAGGAGACTCTCCTCCGGACCCGGGTACCATATTACCTGTAAAAAAGAATAAAATAAAAAATAAATATTATACTTACCTTCTGATGGCCCCCGGTGTCTTTATCCGATGCGTCCTGGCTTGCCGGCAGCTCGCGATGGTCTGAAAAGGACCTGCCGTGCTATCATTTAGTCATGTGACGGGTCACGCGACCGCTGACGTCGGCAGGCCATCAGAAGGTAAGTATATATTTTTTATTTTTTACCATTCTTTTAAGGTCACACTATATAAATCCACGCTGTTTGCATGGATTTATATAGTGTGACCAAGTTGTCAAGCACTTTCCAAGTGATGCTAAAATCGCTTGGAAAGCGCTTGTCAACCTGCATGCGGAAATGCATGTGAAGAACGCTTCACTTCCGCTTGTCCCTGGCAGGAAAAACGCATGTACAATCCGCATGCGTTTTTTCTGCCAGGGAGATGCAGAAATGCTCAAAAAAAATTCGGAGCATTTCTGCATTGTGTGCACATAGCCTTACATTAATTGTATGACTCAATATGGAGCACATGTAGCCATCTATACACAGCGGGAGGCCGCACGGCGCCATCTATACACAGCGGGAGGCCGCACGCAGCCATCTATACACAGCGGGAGGCCGCACGTAGCCATCTATACACAGCGGGAGGCCGCACGGCGCCATCTATACACAGCGCGAGGCCGCACGGCGCCATCTATACACAGCGCGAGGCCGCACGGCGCCATCTATACACAGCGGGAGGCTGCACGCAGTCACGCACACACACAAACATACACAGACATACACGCATAAACACATTTGAAACACAAAAATACTATAAACAGACATCACACAATTATGTCTGCCTGCACACACACACACACACACACACCCCATCCCCCGGCTCGGCTCCAGTCCTCCTGCTCCTCTCCGATGCAGGCTGCAGCAGTGCAGGCCGGGCCCGCACTGCGTGACTTCACAGCTAGGAGACACGGCCGGGCACAGGACCGTGTCTCCTAGCTGTGACGCGGCCGGGCCAGCACAGGGAAGTTAACAGGTGCAGTGCTGGCCCGGCCGAAGAAGAAGTAGCGGCGTGCGCCGCTGCTGGGGGAGCGGTCTGGGGGCCCCCCCGCCACTGTCTGCCTGTATGCCGCACCCCTGTGTATGCTGGGCCCTGCCTGACGTCATGTGGCAGGGCGGTCCCAGCATCAAATTGCCCGCCCCGGTGGATCTGCAGCTGGCCGGATGGGAGCGGCTGCGTGATGCAGCGTGTCTGTGAGTGGCTGCTTTGAACTTTGGGACCGCCCTGCTTGACGCCATGTGGCAGGGCGGTCCCAAAGTTCAAAGCAGCCACTCACAGACACGCTGCCTGCATCATGCAGCCCTGTATATGCACTAGCGCCGGCGGGAAATGTAAATGCTGTTGGGACCGCCCTGCCACATGACTTCAGGCAGGGAGGTACCAACAGCATTTAAACTGCAGGCCCGTGCTAGTGAATATACAGCCGCGGCGGCCAGATGGAAGCGTCATGTGGCACTGGCGGGGCGACACAGTAAGATTCAAACCGCCTACAGCTGCGGGCCCACAGCGGTGATCATCTAAACCTTCGGCCAGCGCGGCGGTGACAGAAAAAAATGCGCATTATAATGGGAGCAATTCATGGGCCCCCTGGAGCCTCAGGGCCCCAGGCGGTAGCCCATATTGCACTCATTATAATCCGCCTATGTCTGATGCCTAGGAAAATTCTTTGTACCCTCCACTTTACTGATAACTTTCAACAGATCCCTTTGCAGTGTTGTAAGCCGTTTACAGACCAATGGTTTTTGCTGCAAAATGCAACTAAGAAAATGTCAGTAAAATCCTACTAAAATAACTAGATTTTATATGGAGTTATTCAGAACCACATTATATGATGGCAGCTGTGTACTGATTATTATTTAACACGAGTGTAAATGTGATAGGCTAATTCTGGTCACAATGACATGCCCAATTGTAAGACGGTGTTCACACTTATGTAACCACATTATTTAAGCTTTGTTATTTTTATTTTCCTTTGAAAAGGATTCAGTTTGTCTCTCAATTGGTTTGTAGAGATTATAGGTGACATTAAAAGGTGGAAAAAAAAAATCTGAAATTATCCATCTTGGCATGCTTTATTTCTACATAACAAAAACCTGGCAATTTAAAAGGGGTGTCTAGACTTTTTATATCTATTGTATGTATGACATACGGCGTTAAGGGGTTAAGGAACAGCCTATTTGGGGCTTTAAAATATTATTCCCATATCATAATACCACATGGCTCTGACCACTAGTGGAGAAATGGAAACAGCGAAGAGCTTTTTGGCTCCAGAAAAAAAAAAATGGCATGTAGTGGAAACTAGCACTGCAATGGCAATGGATTAGGATTTTTTGGGGGGGGGGGGAATAATAAAAACAGAGGCCATCATTTTGATAGAGCCAGAAGATTATTGCCAAGAGAGTAAAAATCCAAACAGAGTCGGAAACTAGATACAGTTTCTGGAATGGAAACATAATGAGGTGCTTCCACTGGGACAAGGATCATATGTGCCGAAGATACGAGTCAGTGGCTTCACAGGATTATGGTTACTGAACAGTGCAATGCAAAAAAAAAGGAGTCTAGAAACACAAGAAGCATTTGTAGGCAATTTAGGGTATGAGCCCATGATCAGGAAATGCTGCATCAAACCAGCAGCGGCCAGATGTTACAGCATAGTGGATGGAATTTCTAGAAATCCCATGCCCACTATGCGTGCATCTTAGGCTAAGTGCCCACGATGCAGAAATGCTGCATATTTTTTTCCGGTTCTCCCTGGCAGGACAAACGCATGCGGATTTTACATGCGTTTTTCCCGCCAGGTAGAAGCGTTTGTCAAGCGTTTTTGCATGCATTTCTACATGTGGGTTATCAAGCGCTTTTCCAAGCGATTTTAGCATCACTTGGAAAAGTGCTTGACAACTTGGTCACACTATATAAATCCATACAACCGGCATATATAGTGTGACCAAGTAATAGTTAAAAAAAATAGAAGAATAAGAATGGTAAAAAATAAAGATTATACTTAACTTCCGATCGCCCCCGGTGTTTTCTCCGCTGCGTCCGGTCTGTTGTATGGGTCGCGGTGGTGTGAAAGGACCTGCGGTGACGTCATTGAGTCATGTGACGGGTCAAGCGACCGCCGAATTCAGCGGTCGCGTGACCGGTCACATGACTAAATTAGGTCATGGCAGGTCCTTTCACACCACCGCGACCCATACAACAGACCGGACGCATCGCTGAGGAGACCGGGGGCCATTGGAAGGTAAGTATAATCTTTATTTTTTATTTTAAATTATTTTTTTAACAGGTTCTATGGTACCTGGGTCTGGAGGAGAGTCTCCTCTTCTCCAAACCCGGGTACCATCCGCACATTGAACCGTATGATATCCGCATGGGCACATGTGCTCATACAGATATTATGCGGTTCAATGCAAGTCAATGGCGACAATTACGTTGCGTGTCCGCAAAATTAATGGACAAGCTGCGTATTTTTCCGCAATGATGATCCGCAGCGGAAATTTCTGCAGCATGTGCACAGCATAGGCGGATTATCATTGGGGACCATGGGGCACGTATTACCAAGCGTCTTTTAAGCGTTTTTGCTGCAGAAGTTCCGCAGCAAAAGCGCATAGTGGGCACGCACCCTTAGGCTGCGGATCAGCCACAAAAACGGACATGCGGCACGTCTTTCAGACCCACAGCATGTCAATTTCTCTTGCGGGTCCGCATGTGGACTTTCCCCATAGACTAACATCAATGAGGAAAGTCCGCGGGTGAAAAAAATAAAAAATGTGGCTGCGCATTTGCATAATGAGGGCAGAAGTGGTGCAGCTGTTCTGCAGCGTCAGGGCCGCAATGGCTCCTGATCGGGGGCACATACCCTTATAGATCAGCAATATACAGTACAGACCAAAAGTTTCGACACACCTTCTCATTTAAAGTTTTTTCATGACTATGAAAATTGTACATTCACACTGAAGGCATCAAAACTATGAGTTAACACATGTGGAATTATATACTTAGCAAAAAAGTGTGAAACAACTGAAAATATGTCTTATATTCTAGGTTCTTCAAAGTAGCCACCTTTTGCTTTGATGACTGCTTTGCACACTCTTGCCATTTTCTTGATGAACTTCAAGAGGTAGTCACCGGAAATGGTCTTCCAACAATCTTGAAGGAGTTCCCAGAGATGCTTAGCACTTGTTGGCCCTTTTGCCTTCACTCTGCGGTCCAGCTCACCTCAAACCATCTCGATTGGGTTCAGGTCTGGTGACTGTGAAGGACAGGTCATCTGGCGTAGCACCCAATCACTCTCCTTCTTGGTCAAATAGCCCTTACACAGCCTGGAGGTGTGGTTGGGGTCATTGTCCTGTTGAAAAATAAATGATGGTCCAACTAAACGCAAACCGGATGGAATAGCATGCCACTGCAAGATGCTGGGGTAGCCATGCTGGTTCAGTATGCCTTCAATTTTGAAAAAATCCCCAACAGTGTTAACAGCAAAGCACCCCCACACCATCACACCTCCTCCTCCATGCTTCACGGTGGGAACCAGGCATGTAGAGTCCATCCGTTCACCTTTTCTGCGTCGCACAAAGACACGGTGGTTGGAACCAAAGATCTCAAATTTGGACTCATCAGACCAAAGCACAGATTTCCATTGGTCTAATGTCCATTACTTGTGTTCTTTAGCCCAAACAAGTCTCTTCTGCTTGTTGCCTGTCCTTAGCAGTGGTTTCCTCCTCTTAACAGTTGTTGAAGAGATGTGTCGGCTGCTAGAACACTGTGTGGCATTGACCTGGTCTCTAATCTGAGCTGCTGTTAACCTGCGATTTCTGAGGCTGGTGACTCGGATAAACTTATCCTCAGAAGCAGAGGTGACTCTTGGTCTTCCTTTCCTGGGGCGGTCCTCATGTGGGACAGTTTCTCTGTAGCACTTGATGGTTTTTGCAACTGCACTTGGGGACACTTTCAAAGTTTTCCCAATTTTTCGGACTGACTGACCTTCATTTCTTAAAGTAATGATGGCCACTCGTTTTTCTTTACTTAGAATTTGTATTATGGCAAGAAAAAAGCAGCTAACAGTCTATTCAGTAGGACTATGAGCTGTGTATCCACCAGACTTCTGCACAACACAACTGATGGTCCCAACCCCATTTATAAGGCAAGAAATCCCACTTATTAAACCTGACAGGACACAACTGTGAAGTGAAAACCATTTCCGGTGACTACCTCTTGAAGGTTATCAAGAGAATGCCAAGAGTGTTCAAAGCAGTCATCAAAGCAAAAGGTGGCTACTTTGAAGAACCTAGAATATAAGACATATTTTCAGTTGTTTCACACTTTTTTGTTAAGTATATAATTCCACATGTGTTAATTCATAGTTTTGATGCCTTCAGTGTGAATGTACAATTTTCATAGTTCTGAAAATACAGAAAAATCTTTAAATGAGAAGGTGTGTCCAAACTTTTGGTCTGTACTGTATATATACAGTATTTAATCAGGGTTTGTCCAGTACCGGAATACGGTCACTGTGGGGACAAAACTGAACCATTTATGAGTAAACAGATTAAGCGCTATGTGAAAACATTACAGTGTTCAGTGTTTATGGTCAAGCAGAAGATTAAAGGGGCAGTTCGGTCCAAACCGATAAGTCAGCAGTCACTCTGTGTGACTGCAGACTTATGAATCCCCCAGCTCACGCTCTATGCGCTGCGGGGATTCGCTGGCTTCTGACCGGGTAGCGGAGGGTATGTATGAGTTATACATACCCCCGGCCAGTGGGCGCAGCCTCGCTTCCATACACTTGTATGGTCTAGTCGGCCGCCTCACTACACGGGGCACGGCCTTGCTCAATACAAGTGTATGAAGCAACGCTGCTCCCACTGGTTGGTAGTATGTATTACTTATAAGTTCCCTCCGGTCCCGGGTCAGAATCCGGCAAATTCCCACAGCGCACCCGTCAATGGGAAGGATCAAAAGAAGTTGGGAAGTCGCCTGGGCTTCTTTTTGAGAGTTTTGCCTGCTTTTTTGCTTTAAAAACTGCTAGCAATTTCTTCACTGTTGAATGGAGTTGAAATAATAGAAGTCTGGAAAATGCCAATTAAAAAACATGTAAAAAAAATTACCGGAAAAAAAGCTGAAAAATTAACACTGGTGGCCAAAAACATTGGAAAAATCTTCATGAAATGATCCAAAAATGCTCTTAAAAAAAAAAAAAAAAAAAAGGAAGAAGACATTTCCTGAAGCATCTTCCTCTTGATGAACGTGGTGGATTCACCAGCCTGAAAAGACGTTTTGTGCGCACATACCCGTAGGAGGGTGTAACAGGACCGGTATAAACAGGTGAAAGGTAACTTCTAACACCTTGTCTGATTTGGATACTTGATGAGATACTGGGTACGGCCACGCAACAGTTAACTCCATCAACTACCCAGCAGCCTTGTCTGATCCTTATTACACAATTAGACAGTATAAATTTGAGCTGAAGACCTAATTAATGCACATTAGTCTGGTTACTAGGGATGCATGGCTTACCAACCATCATTACAATTGCATCTGTGAAGAAGTATCTCCATAGAGAGCAGTCCCTGTTGACTGCTGTTCAGATTAACACTCAAGAGGCACAGTGTGGACAGCAGATATACCTGGTCATTCCTCTTCATCATGTATACTTTGCAGTCTACTATTGGAGGTGCCTGGTGAACCCATCTTGGTCATATACATTCCCCCAATTTGTCCAAGGTGGTTTATAATTAGTGGAGAATAAAGCCAGTTCCACCTACAATCAGTACATTCAGAAAGCTAAAGCCTAAAAGAGAGAAGAGTCACCTTTGTACACGTATAATGTTAGTGTAGGGACCCATCTGGAAAAAGTTCAATTATGGTACATATTCAGTTGAAAAGACTTGAAATATGTAGCGTCTATACTTGCACTACCTGTGGGTGATGCACCTTTGTGCGCATTCGTAGGAAATATTTAGATATGCCTGTCACTCACTAGAATATATTATATATTGGTCACAGATAGGTCTACATAATCTGTGTTAGTGAGCTCTTCTCTGCTGAGATAATCCATCCACCTGACATGTGGCATATACTGATGCTGATTAGACAGCATGATTATTTAGGGCCTCAGGTTGGCAACAGTGAAAGGCCACTCTAAAATGTGCAGTTTTACAGTACTGGAGTAGTCCGGGGGAAAGGGGGTTAAAAAAAACAAACAAAAAAACAACAACACACCACACAATCTGTATCTGGTGTGACCACCATTTGTCTCACGCAGTGCAACACATCTCCTTTGCATAGAGTTGATCAGGATGTTTTCAGCTTCCAGGAACTGTGCACAGATCTTACAACATGGGGCCGCGCATTATCATGCTGCAATATGAGGTGATGGAGGTGGATGAATTTCACAACAATGGGCCTCAGGATTTCGTCACGGTATCTCTGTGTATTCAAAATGGCATCATCAATAAAATGCACCTGTGTTCCTTGTCCATAACATACGCCTGCCCATACCATAACCCCACAGCCACTATGGGCCACTATTCACACCGCTGACATCAGCAAACCGCTCACCCACACAATGCCATACACTCAGTCTGCCATCTGCCCTGTACAGTGAAAACCGGGAATCATCAGTGAAGAGAACTTCTCTCCAATGTGCCAGAGATGCTATCAAATGTGAGCATTTGCCTACTCAAGTCGGTTACGACGACGAGCTGCAGTCAGGTAGAGGCGCCAATGAGGACGACGAGCTGCAGTCAGGTAGAGGCGCCAATGAGGACGACGAGCTGCAGTCAGGTAGAGGCGCCAATGAGGACGACGAGCTGCAGTCAGGTAGAGGCGCCAATGAGGACGACGAGCTGCAGTCAGGTAGAGGCGCCAATGAGGACGACGAGCTGCAGTCAGGTAGAGGCGCCAATGAGGACGACGAGCTGCAGTCAGGTAGAGGCGCCAATGAGGACGACGAGCTGCAGTCAGGTAGAGGCGCCAATGAGGACGACGAGCTGCAGTCAGGTAGAGACGCCAATGAGGACGACGAGCTGCAGTCAGGTAGAGACGCCAATGAGGACGACGAGCTGCAGTCAGGTAGAGACGCCAATGAGGACGACGAGCTGCAGTCAGGTAGAGACGCCAATGAGGACGACGAGCTGCAGTCAGGTAGAGACGCCAATGAGGACGACGAGCTGCAGTCAGGTAGAGAAGCCAATGAGGACGACGAGCATGGAGATGAGTTTCCCTGAGATGGTTTCTGATACTTTGTGCAGAAATTCTTTGGTTATGTAAACTGATTGTTGCAGCAGCTGTCCGGGTCGCTGGTCTCAGACAATCTTGGAAGTGAAGATGCTGAATGTCGAGGTCCTGGGCTGGTGTGGTTACAAGTGGTCTGCAGCTGCGAAGTCGGTTGGATATATTGACAAATTCTATGAAACGCCTTTGGAGATGGATTATGATACAGAAATGAACATTCAATTCAGCTATGGTGGACATTCCCGCAGTCAGCATATCAACTGCACGCTCCCTCAAAACTTGCGACATCTGTGGCATTGTGCTGTGTGATAAAACTGCACATTTTAGAGTGGCCGCCCTAAGGCACACCTGTGCAATAATCATGTGTATAATCAGCATGTAGATATGCAACACGTCAGGTGGATGGATTATCCCGGAGAGAGTTATTATTGGGAGAGTCATCTACCGAAATTGCAGGCTGACCGCCAACCCCCAAAAAATGTACTATAGGATTGGAAGAAGCTCGGTACCTGGGGTAAATCATTGGACGGGAAGTGATCAAACCCCAGGTGAACAAAATACAGCGATACAGAACTGGCCCCACCCTCTCACGAAGAGGCAGGTCTGAGCTTTCCTGGGGTTAGTTTAGTACTACAGATTTATTCCAATTTTGCCACACTGTCGTCTCCATTGACGGGCTGCCTGAAACAGATTAAGTCTGTGAGGGTCCGCTGGGATGCTCAGACTGACGAGGCTTTTGTGACACTTAAGTCGGTGTTGTGTGGGACACCTGGCTTGGTCACGCCCGATTTTTAGTTTATCGTGCAAACAGATGCCTTGGAAGTAGGTGCGGTACTGTCTCAGAAAATTAATGGGGAAGAGCACCCTGTGCGTTACTAGAGCTGAAAGCTCACCCCAGGCGAAACCAGGTACAGTATAGTGGATAGGGAGTGCCTCGCTATTAAGTGAAAACTTGAGTGTCTCCACTATTATTTGCTTGGGAAGACCTTCTGCCTGGTGACTGATCATTCCCCTCTTATGTTGAGGAGTCAAGCCAAGGAGGTGAATGCTCGGGTCACCAGATGGTTCCTGTCCCTAAAAAATTTCAAGTTTACAGTGGAACACCAAGCAGGAACATGTCCTATTCAGAGTCCACTGTATGGCGCTTGTCCAACACCTCTGGGTTGAATAAAGGGGTGGGGTATGTGACGCAGTGAAGCGTATGGTGCTGGATGGGAAATATGTTCCTTCCAGCACGTGCCTCTCGCACTGGTGAACAGCAGGGAAGGAGGTCAAACCCTGGCCTGGACCTTCTCTGCTATTCCAGATTATTGGGGCAAAGCCCAGATAGCACAGTGGAGTGACTTAGGACAGCATAAATAGACAGCCAGAACTCCTCAGTGTGTGTGTGTTTTTGGTTAGAAAAAGCTGAGAGATGATTTGTGGCAACATCAGACCTGACTGGACTGGCACGTCCGAGCCCTAATCTACGTTGTTTAAAAAAGTTGGATTTTTTGCTCTGTTTTCTCGTCGGATGTAAGACTGTTTTTTTTTCTGCTGCCAGTATGAATAAAACACTGAGCAAGGACTGAAAACCTGCGGGTGCCTCTATACTGCGTTCTTGCCACGGCCTACCAGAGCGATTCCCAAGCAAAGTAAGCAATTCTTAAAGTCACAGAGATATTCCAGGTTACGCAGGCTGGATAACATCCAGTATACCCACTCAGTCTGCAGATAACACACAGGAGGCCTTCTTGCCTTTGTTTCCTCCACGCCCAGTTTGTCTGTGCACTGCACCGCAGGGTTTTATTGCGCAGGCGCCGGGGAGTCACTGACTCCCCAGAGCCTGCGCAATAGAACCCTGCGGTGCAGTGCACAGACAAAGCGCGCTGTGTGTGAGCAGTGCTTTGCGCATGTGTGGGAACTGAGGGAAAACATAGCACGTCACAGGGCCCTGGGACGTACAGGGGAGGGGGGCAATATGCTAACTAAGAAGATAGGCGGTGATTTCTTGGCGTCCTGGGGGCGCCAAGCAAGCGCAAAACCGAGATAATGAAAACACATTTCTCTGCAATCAGACCTCTACTATGGGCCATACAGGTATGTATAGATTTACTTTTCTATCACCTGTATGCCCATATTAGAGGTCTCATATCTCCCAGGGGGTGACAGGTTCCCTTTAAATATGTAATTTTCACATATGGTAATCGGAGAAAATGAACCCCAGTATTTATTACACTAATTTTTACGAAACACTGTCGTAACTCATATATAGTCAAAAACTGCTGTTTGGGCACATGGCAGGGTTCGAAAAGGAAGGAGCGCCAATTGAGTTTTGGAGCACAAATTTGTCAGGAGCCAAATTTCCTCCAATATGCCAAAAAAGCAGAAACCCTCCCAGTGACCCCATTTTAGAAACTAAATCCCTCAGGGAATTCATATGTGAGTGTAGAGAGCATTTTAAACCCACTAGTGCCTCACATAATTTTATAACATTGGGACGCAAAAATAAAAAAAATATTTTTATCAATAAAATGTTATGTTACTAGCAAATTATTCAGGTACACAAGGGGTCATAGGAGAAAATGAACAACGCAATTTGTTACCCAGTTTCTCCCGATATGTTTTCACCTAATTTTTTTTTTTAAGGAAGAATGGAGACTAAATATGTTTATTTTTTAAACATTTCTTTATTTTTAATGGGAGAAAACGGGGTAATTCAAACTTTTATAATTTTTCAAAACTTTTTTTCTTCGTGTCTTTATTGTTTAGTCCCTTTAGGGGACAAAAGCCGCTGATCATATGATCACTTATACAGGGAAAATTGCAGTCTTCTTTAAAGCTCGGCATATAGCTCAGAAGAGGAACAAGATGGTAGCAGCAGGGGCCTTCAGCAGGTCCCCAGTTGCTATAGTAACACCATCGACACCCTACGATCAGGTCACAAGGCGCTGATGGGAGTCGGTATGCACGAGCACTGGCGCGCTATCCACTTAAACGCTGCTTATCTTTGGATGCTTCTATTAGAGACAGCTGTTGGTTATTTAACATAGCCAGTATATGCCATGTGTGGAGAGAGCTTAGCTCCTGAGTCCTCTCCAAAAGCGATCACCCCCGCTTTCATGTACATGAAATTGTACTAAACAGTTAATGACTGCAGTAAAGAGGTATACCGGCGGTCGTTAAGGGGTTAAAGGCTCTAATTCCAGGAGCAGCTCAACGTAAGACAAATGATCGGAATCATTAAATGCATTCTGCTAATACAACCTGCAAGAAAAAAAAAAAATCAACTGGCATGGCCTTCTGGAAATAAAAAGCACTGCTAGTTAATGCAAATGTAAATAATTCAGAGGCCAATTACAACTACAAAAACACCAGCACAGCAGAAAGGAAGGAAAGTCAACCGATGGCAAATACGTGCTTGAGTAAATGTAGCCAAGTAAGGACAGCATGGAAGGACAGTATGGAGAGTTGTGAGAGTGGAAGGAAAATATGGAGAGTCGTGAGCGTGTAGGGTTTGTATGGATATGTAGCAGCGTGAGAGGATAATGAAGATGGAGGCAGCATGAAGGAGGACAGTGTAGAAACCATAGTTCGTAAACTATCATCATGAGCGACTTCAACATCCCCATTGGCACTTCCTACTCAGTCGTCTCTAAGCTTCTCTAACTTCCTCCTTCGGCCTTGCTCAATGGTCTTCAGCAGCTACTCACAAAGATAGCCACACACTGGACCTCATCTTCACCCGCATCTGTTCCCTATCTAACCTCTATAACTCACCTCTCCCTCTTTCTGACTACAAGCTATTTGCATTCTCTTCCCTCTCCTCTCCAGGTCCACAACCCCCACTTCACAAACCTGCACACCCTCACAGAAATCTTAAACAACTTGATCTACACTCACTCTCTGAATCCCTTCTCCTTCTTACAGACATAAGTTCCTAACACAATGCAGATGCCACTTTACATACCACCACAATAGCTGCAGCTCTCGTATCGGCCGCCCCTCTCACACATACTAAAGCTCCCAAAATCAACAGGCAACCCTGGCACACCAGCCTGACCAAAGAACTGAGGCAGGCTTCCAGAGTTGCTGAGCAGAGATGGAAAAATCCCACTGCAAAGAGCACTTCATCGCATTTAAATAGTCCCTCACTACTTTCAAGTCCACACTCACTGCAGCAAAGCAAACATCTCATCTCTCATATCCTCCCTGTCTCACAACCCTAAACAGCTATTCAACACTTTCAATTCTCTCCTCCAGAGCCACCTCCCTCTCCTCTCATCTCAGCTGAAGACTTTTCCTCATTCTTCAAGCAGAAGATTGATAACATCAGAGAAAACTTTAGCCTACAACCCCCACAACCCCTCCTCATAACTACTCAACCCTCCTCCTCGAAAAGCAGCTTCTCAGCCATTACGGAAGATCAACTTTCAGCTCTACTCTTAAGATCACATCTCACCACTTGTGCACTCGACCCGATCCCATGCCACCTCATCCTAAACCGCTCCAGTGTCTTTACCCCAAACCTAACCCATGTCTTCAACCTATCACTAACAACTGGTGTCTTCCCCACAAGCTTTAAATATGCCTCAATCACACCTATCCACAAAAAGCGCTCCCGTGACCCATCGTCTCTGTCTACCTATCGCCACACAGCACTTCTCCCCTATGCCTCAAAACTACTGGAACAACACGTCCATCTTGAACTGTCCTTCCACCTCTCCTCTTGTTCCCTTCAATACACAACGTGAGCTGTAGCCTGCAGCAGAAGGGATATTCAGCGACGTGTGCACCGCTCTCCCGGGTTGTTTGTGTCCTCTTCCCCGCGGCTGAGTAGAACAGCTCAGATAATGAACTATGCTGCGATTAGTAAAGTAGCATACCTCCCCTCCCTCACACTGTAGTAGGCTTACAGTAGGGAGCACAGGGAGATAGATGGCTCCCTGCTACATTACTAAAAACATTAGATTTCTCTACCTGAGCAATTTTAATCATCATAACTAATGAGCCCCCTGACAAACCCAAAACAGTCAATGGGGTGGGCGCCGCTCATTGGTGATATAGTCCAAGAGGGCTCAGTGACTTAGGCTATGTGCCCACGATGCAGAAATGAAGCAGAAAATTTCTGCATCTCCCTGGCAGAAAAAACGCATGCAGATTGTACATGCGTTTTTCCTGCAGAATACATGCGGATCCACATGCGTTTCCGCATGCAGATTGACAAGCGCTTTCCAGGCGATAGCATCAACCGTAAAAATTAAAACAAATAAAGCTATACTCACCCCCGATGCCCGGCGTGGCTGCAGCGCTTGTTCCTGTCTGGTTCCCGGCTGCCGGCATATCGCGAGACAGAGCGGTGAAGGGCCTGCGGTCACATGACTGACGTCACCGCAGGTCCTCAAGCGGTGCCGGCATTTAGAGAGAAGCCTTCGGAAAGGTGAGTATAAACTTTATTTGTTATTTTATTCTTTTTTTACAGGTAGAATGGTACCCAGGTCTGGAGGAGAGTCTCCTCTCCTCCAGAACTGGGTACCATCCGCACATAGAGACGCATAGAAGCCGCTTGTAAAAATGTACAGTCGCGGTTTCTGTGCGTCTCAATGAAAGTCAATGGCGGGAGTTCCGCTGCGCTTCCGCAAAATTAAATGACATGCTGCGGATTTTTGTACGCAGCATAAACGCTGCGGAAAAATCCGCAGCATGTGCATAGAACATGCGGAATCCCCTTGGGGACCATGGGGTGCGGATTACCTAGCGTTTCACAAGAGTTTCCGCTGCGGAAATTCCGCAGCATAAACGCTTGAAAAACGCTACGTGGGCACACAGCCTTAGGGACGAGTGAGGAAACTCCTCCCTCATCTTTTGTTTCACTCCTGACTGACTGAGCCCTTTCCTCCTGTATCACCCCAAACCTACAGAGCCCCACTCCTCATAACATCCCTGACTGACTAAGCCTCCTCCGCTTGTATCACCCCATACTGACTGAGCCCTCTCTCCCTCTATCAGCCAAGAATGACTGAGCCCCCCTGTATCACCCTTGACCGACTGAGCCCCATTCCCATGTATGATCCCTGTCTTTCTAAGCCCCTGCACCTGTGCCAACCCTGACCAACTGAGCCCCTTTCCCATGTATAATCCCTGACTGACCTCTTCCCCTTGTATCATTCCTGACTGACTGAGTCCCACCCACTTGTATCAACCCTGACTGACTGAGCCCCTTCCCCCTGTAGCATCACAAGTCGACTGAGACCCTTCTCTCTGCATTGCCTCTGACAAAAGGCTTCTCTTTCCTACTACTCGTATCACCCGTAATCAAATGAGGCCCCTCAGAAAAATTTACGGTCTTACGACTTATATAGAGATCTCTGTTAAAAGTGCATGGAGGGAGGTGGTGGGCGTTAGGGAAAGCTTTCTTTCAATATCACTCCATACATAACTGATTTATGGCCACCACCACTTTTAGTGGGTAAATATACATAATGCATTTACTGCAGAATTTCTGCAATAAAATAACTGCAGCAAATTAACAGTGTAATATCAGGCACAAGTGCAATACTAAGGAAATCCTGAAAACATGATCTGTTGACCAACAATCAACTTAAATTTAATAGATCAGTGCTTACTTAATTGTGTGATTGAATAACCTTTTACAGGGTTATGATTATTACCCCCAAAAATGAAGAGATCCATACTTCATATTACAATTTACAATAACCTTTAGTCAACCTATTTAAAAACATACAAGATTAAAAAAAGCGAGATGCCTCTAGGGGACACAATGAGCTAACTAAAATAATAACTAATTAACTAATAAGAAATACAGGAATCACATGTGACCGTGTCACTGGTTTTATATGTGAGGGGAGGTATGTGTCACTCAGGATGCTCTCCTGTGTGAACTAAGACCTACTTTATTTTTCTGCCTGCGTGTTATATGCTGGTAGGCTTACTCTGTTAAAGGGTGTGCGGTTTTATGGGAATGGCAAAGAGGGCGGGACGCCATTCCCCCTACCTCCCCTCAGGGTGTGGCTGAGCAATGTGTAAAAGCTCAGTCCCTTTTTTTTTCTCTGGAGTGTGGTCTGGAGAGGGAAGTCTCCAGACAGTATTGTGGAAGCTGCAGAGCTTTTCACATGGACTTTAGCAGTGCAGTTTATGCTACCGAGAGAGGGCGGAACCCGCTCATCTATGGACTGAGTTATACTTTGTTTTGTTTTTTTTTTGTTTAACCCAGAGGGGTCATGTTTGTTTTTCCTGTGAAACCTGCATGAGTTTATGGCTGATAATAAACCAGCAGAAAGGAAACTTGAGAACGTGTGTCCTGAGTCTGCCTCCAGGAGAGCCGAGCGAGTAGTCTTGCCACAGTTGGTGGAGAATGCGGGCAGGATTCCAGGAACACGTGTACCTGCTACAAAGACCGGTGGATGTCCTGGGTGAAGGCCGCCAGCCAGGGAAGTCCAGCAGCATGGAGGAGCTCGTTAAGCACCTGGTCCAGGCCCAGCAGAGCATGCAGCAGCAGCACCAGGAGATGACCAAACTGTTGCTTCAGCAGATCCAGTTGTAGCAAAAGTCACAGCAGCAGCACCAGCAGGAGGCGCAGCAGCACCAGCAGGAGGCGCAACAGCAGATACAGCTTTTGGCGGACGCCATCCAGAGCAGGGCAACCGCCCCACCCCCAGGGCCGACTGATGGTTCTCACGTCAGGAAGGCGGTAAGGCGGGCCATGCAGAAGATGACCCCTGGGGATGATGTAGAAGCATTTCTGACTGTTTTTGAGAGTGTGGCTGATCGTGAGAGACTTCCTCCAGCACAGTGGGCAGAGGTTCTGGCGCCATATTTATCGGGTGTGACGCGCCCCTGGGCCTGTGTCGCGCAGCGTTGCGCACGCGGGAGCTTACCCGGAGCCGGATCTGTTGAGGGTTGTAGTCTCGTGGCGGTGATCCGGTCCGCGCCCAGGGAGTCAGACTAAGTGGCGCTGTATTTAGCGGTAGATGTTGGACGACTACGCCACCCGTTCAGTACAGCTAAGGAGCTGCTGCTGCAGGGCAGACCGCTGAGGCCGGTGGTAGGATTGTGCAGCGTGATAGTATAACCCCCAACGGGAGGGGTATGGCCTCAGGGCAGCCAACGTGGATGATGGGGGTAGCAGGAACCACTCGGAGACGGTACGGTGTAGTTCAGGGTCTTTACTGGTGACAAAGATAGACCCTCCCGGAGTACTGGCTAGCGATTGGGGCCTGGTCAGTCCTTGAGCAGATGGGATCTCCCCTGGCCAGGCGGAGTTGTAGGCCTCCCAAACTAACGATACTCTTCTGGCTACCTTGCTAGAGGCGGGTACAAGTAGCCCACGTCCCTGAGTGTACCGTGTGGTGCTCACCCGTATGGCCGGTGACTCGGGGCCTTCTAGTAGCTTCCGCTCCACGACGGCGGTGCTGGTCCCACGCGTGTGACCGTGCCTTCGGGTTTCTGGGCCAGAGGACCTGCAATCCCCTGCCGGTCGGTTTCTGCTGCTGGATAGGAGTTAGTCCCCACAGCCTCGGACTCCGGGTCCGGTGATAACTTCTCAGTCAGGGCGAGCTCTGCAGCTGCCAGCCCCTGACTCCTTGTAGCACTGCTCCCACAGAGCTCCTGATGTTCTTTTCCTATATCTGCTTCTCTGTCTCTACTTCTTCTCTACTCACTAACCCTGCCTCAGCCCCAGGTTTATATAGGGGAAGTTCTTCCCCTCCCAGGACTGGGCAGGAGGTGTGGCATGCATAGGATTCCTGACCAAGAGACCTCCCACCTGCTCTCAGACATAACATTGCTATTATTGTGGAGACCAGACCCCTGGGGTGCCACATTCCCCCCTAGTGAAATTTAGTACTCCGGGACTAAACATATTTTACAAAAACATAACAGGGTATAACAACAACAATAAAATACAATAAAGAAACACATAAAGATGGTCACGGCGTGTCCGCAACCAGGTGCAGTTTTTGAAGAAAAGCAAGGTGTCCATTTCACCAAAACAGGGAGACGTAACCAGGTAGGGGTCTGTCCTGCCCCGAGTCCTTAACAGTCTTTAGTCCATCCCTAGGTTACGCTCCAACCATGTATAAAGGATTCCCGGTAAATCCACCAAGGACTCCTATAAATAACTAGAAACACATAATTATACACAAGCAACAAGAAAAACAGGTAACCATAAATAAAACAACTTATACACTTCAAATCCTCCAACGTGCGGGTAACTGGCCTCTAGTGGCCCTAGTGGACCTACGGAGCTGACTGTCTAGCCCTGGACTACAGGGTGTAGGAGCTGTCAAGGGTAAACTGGGCAGCTGTCCACGGGCCCTTCGGCTCACTAGAGATATGGCAGGTTCACTACAAGCAGAGGGTTGATCCTCCTGGTCTGCTGGTGTAGGGTCTTCTGCCTCCTGGACCGGCTGTTCTTCCAGCTCTACCTGTTGCTCCGTAGGTGCTTGGGATGCTGGTTGGAGGAAGGTGAGTACGGGTACCACAACTGCACCATTGACTTGAGTCCAAGACCGAGGGAAGTCTCCGAGCACAGTACTAACCATATCTTCCCTTTCCTCTACGGGTCGATGGTCTTCTTGTTCCTCTTCAGGGTTCCGTAGCTGTTCAGGACACTTTTTCAGGTGATCCCGGGATACAATGGCTATGGTCTCCCCTCCGTCTTTACTGATGGTACAGACCTTCGGGTTCTCGTGGCTTGAGGGCAGTACGGTGTACGGGTCCTTCTCCCATTGGTCGTCCAACTTGTGGAGCCGTCTTTTCCTCTTCAAGACCTGCTCTCCGGGTACCAGGGGAACAGCGGGAGCATACTGGTTGTAAGTTTTCTCTTGTCTTTCCCTAGCTTGACAGAGACTTCGCTCCACGCTCTCCTGTACTTTCCGGTACTGCTGCTGCCTCTCTGTGTCCCAGTCTGCTTCTGGTGAAGTGTCCTCGGGTGTCAGGACTCCCATTTCCAGGTCAACAGGTAACTTACCAGGTCTCGCCCTCATTAGGTAAGCCGGGGTACAGTTGGTGGAGCCTACCGGGATGTGGTTGTATAGGTCCACCAGATCGGGCAGCTTCTCAGGCCACAGACTGCGTTCTTCCAGGGGCAACGTTTTTAGAAGATCCATTACCACCTGGTTCATTTTCTCACAAAGTCCATTAGTTTGCGGATGATAGGGTGTCGTCCTTATCTTCCGGCAGCCATACAGATTGCAGAATTCCTGGAAGACCTCCGCTTCAAAGGCAGGTCCCTGGTCCGTCAGCACTTGGTCCGGGTACCCGTGTGGACGGCAGAAGTGCTGCTGGAAGGCTCTAGCTGCTGTTTGAGCCGTTAAGTCCTTGACGGGGACGACAACCAAGAACCGGGAGTAATGATCCACGATGGTTAACGCGTAGACGTAGCCACTTCTGCTTGGGGTCAGTTTTACATGATCCAAGGCTACCAGTTCCAACGGCTGCCGGGTGACGATGGACTGCAGGGGAGTCTTCTGGCTGGCACGGTCCTTCCTTCTTAGGTTGCACGGGTCGCAGTCTCTGCACCACCTCTCGATGGTTCCCCTCATGCCTACCCAGTGGAACCGCCCGCGCAGCAGGAACTCCAGCTTCTTCCATCCGAAGTGTCCAGCCCCGTCGTGGTATGCCTCCATCACCATGGCTGCGTCTCTTCGTGGCACCACTACTTGCCAGATTAGTTCATGCGTCCGGGAGTTAACCATTCGGCGGCACAACTTCCCCTTATAAAGGAACAGTCGACTCTTCTCAGCCCACAGTTGCTTGGCTTCCTCCGGAGCGTCTGGGTCAAGGCGAGCCTCTGGCCGAGTCAGCATCTCCTTCACCAGTCGGACGGCAGGGTCACTGTCTTGCGTTTCCGCCCAGTTGTAGTGAGGCAAGGGATTAAACGTAGCAGCTTGCTTACTCCTTACCCGGTGGGAATACTGGATAGTCCCATGACGGTGGAACGCGGGGAGTTCGACTTCTTCCAGTCCCTCTGGATCTTCTCCTACGTCCGGTAGGTTTGGCATCCTGGACAGGGCGTCCGCGTTGGTATTGGAGCGTCCTGCCCGGTATTTGATTGTGAACTCGTAGTTGGACAGACGGGCCATCCATCTCTGCTCTAGGGCACCGAGTCTTGCTGTGTCCAGGTGTGTCAACGGGTTGTTATCCGTGTACACGGTGAACCGGGAGGAAGCGAGGTAGTGCTTAAAGCGTTCGGTGACTGCCCACACCACTGCCAGGAACTCTAGCTTAAATGAGCTGTAATTCTCAGGGTTTCTCTCGGTGGGTCGCAGTTTTCGGCTGGCGTAAGCGATTACTCGTTCTTTCCCCTGCTGGATCTGGGACAGCACGGCTCCTAGCCCAATGTTACTTGCGTCGGTGTAGAGGATAAAGGGCTGGCTGTAATCAGGGTACGCCAGGATTTCATCTCCCGTGAGGGCCATCTTCAGCTGGCGGAAGGACTCTTCTTCTAACTTCTCCCATCTGAAGGGTGGCTTCTGGTTCTTGGCCTTCCGGGACTGGCCTATCAGGAGGTCCTGCATAGGAGCTGCCTTTTTGGTGAAACCGGGGATGAATCTGCGGTAATAGCCCACCAACCCGAGGAACTGCCGCACTTCCTTTACACTGGAGGGACTTGGCCATTCCTTAATTGCGGTGATCTTATCAGGGTCGGGAGCCACTCCGTCAGCGCTCACCACGTGTCCCAGGTACTGCACCTTTGGTTTCAGGAGGTGACACTTGGAGGGTTTCACCTTTAGGCCGTAGCTTGCCAGAGCTTCGAACACTTCCGCCAGGTGTTTCAGGTGGTCCTCATACGTCTTGGAATATACGATGACATCGTCCAGGTACAACAGGACCGTCTCGAAGTTTCTGTGGCCCAGACAGCACTCCATTAATCGTTGGAAGGTTCCTGGTGCATTGCAGAGTCCGAACGGCATGCAGGTGAACTCGCTAAGTCCCATCGGGGTGGTGAATGCGGTCTTCTCCCGGTCCGCCTCTGCTACAGGAACCTGCCAGTACCCACTAGTGAGATCCAAGGTAGAGAAGAAGTTAGCAGATCTTAAAGCAGCCAAAGACTCCTCTATCCTTGGTAAGGGGTACGCATCCTTGTGTGTGATACGGTTGATTTTCCGGTAATCTACACACATCCTCATGGTGTTGTCTTTCTTTTTGACTAAGACTAGTGGAGCTGCCCAGGGGCTACAGCTATCCCTGATCACCCCAGCCTCCTTCATGTCTCTAAGCATCCCCTTGGCGTGTTGGTAGTGTGCAGGGGGTACGGGTCGATACCTCTCTTTTATGGGAGGATGGTCTCCCGTGGGGATGTGGTGTTCTACCCCCTTGACTCGCCCGAAGTCTAACGGGTGTTTACTAAACACTCTCTCGTACTCTTGAACCACCCGATAGACTCCCTGTTTCTGGTGTGAGGGAGTGGAGTCAGTACCCAAATGTAGTTGCTGACACCAGTCCTCCATTGTTTTCTGAGAGCCGTTACCTTCCTCCGGGGAAGATGGAGGCAAGGGTTCTACGGACTGTATGGAATCTTGATTGATGGTATACAATTTGGCTAGCGTGGCATACCGGGGCAGGTACACTTCCCTCTTCCCGATATTTATTATGCGAACGGGCACCCTCCCATGGCGTACATTGACCACCCCCCGTGCTGTCAAAATGGTGGGCCTACTGTCTGAGTAAACTGGTTCTACCATTGCCTGGTAATCTCTACCTCTCAGACCAATAGCTGCCCGGCACCAAATCATCATTTCACTTTTCGGGAGCATGGCAATAGGGAAAGGGTCACACATTCGCACGCTACCAATCTCACCACCGGAGAGTTCTAGCTGTTGCCGTCGCATCAGTGCCCGGATCTCTTTCTGGAGCACTCGCTGCTGGCCGGAGCTGGCGTTCTTGGCAACCTGCTGTAAAAGGAAAATCACCTCTGCAAGACAATTTTCAATTACATTAGTTCCTAGAGTTATCTTTGGGTGACTCTCGTGTTTGTCAATGTCTACAATGATCAGTCCCTGTGCTGCCAGTTCGACTCTACCGATTTTAATGGTCACCTCTTTAAATCCAATCTGTGGCACGGGCTGACCATTGCTGGCGATGATACTCAAGTCGTCGTCAGGGTAGCGGGTGATATCCGAGTCATTCCAGTACTGCTTGAAGAGCACGTACGGGATGGTGGTGACCTGTGACCCGGTGTCCAGTAGGGCACTCATAGGAATGCCATCCAGTACCACGGGTAAGACTGGACGTCCTCCCACATATTTGTCGCGCCAGTTCGATGGGCCTGGTGATCTTTTTCCTGGGGGTTGGCCCTCTACCCCAGGTTGTGCCAGTTTAAAGGACAGTACCTTGCCATATGTCCGGGTTGATTGCAGCGGCGGCAGATGGGTCGTCCGTCCTCGTTGTATCGGTCGCTGGGTCTTCCTCTGGCCGGTGGGGTCCTCCTTGGTCGACGCCACGGGATGTCCTCCGGTCCGGATGCCAGCTGGATCTTCCCTGGAGTGGAAACCTGTAAAGACTGCACAGTTCGGGTTAGCGCAGCAACGCTTTTAGCTAGCTCTTGGACCTGATGGTGCAGGTCTGGAGCCGGGTCATTGTTCAAAGCCTGCGCATCAGCTCCCACAGGCCCTGCCGACAAGGGCGCCGCCTCCTGGTGGTAAGTGGTAGTGGGGCGTCTGGGGGTCACAACGCCACCTGGTGCCGGTTCTCGAAGCACCCGGATGGCTCTGTCCTTGAACTGTGCAAATCCTAGATGAGGGTCCTGTAAGGCCATTGCCCGCAGCTGGGTTCGGTGGGCATTGCAATATAAACCCTCTATAAATTGTTCAGTCAACAGCCTGTCCTCGTCTCCCACGCCGTCAGGGTCGGTCTGCTTAATGGCTCTCAGGGCCTCTTGTAGGTTCAGGGCATAGTCCCTTATACTCTCATGTGCCCGCTGTTTGCACCCGTAGAATCTAAGCTTGATCTCGGCTGAGGTGCGGGTATCAAAGGTGTCCCTCAGCCGGGTTAGTATCCCTGCGACAGTCCTCCTCCCAGGTGGCCAGGACTTTACCTCCCTTTGGGCTGCCCCGGTTAATTGGGCCACCAGGATGCTCACTTTTTGCTCCTTTGTGAGGGGGTACACCTGGAAGAGGCTATCCAGCTTTTCTCTAAAGTCATGCAGGGTATGTGACTCCCCTGAGTACTGGGGTAGCCAGGCTGCCCCCGGGATATAGGGCATGGTGAAAGGCATGACCGCAACAGCGGTGGCGCTGGCGGGGGTTGAAGCTCTCCTCCGTATCCGACATCCTTCTCCGTGGCCTACCTTGCGATGATCCTCTTCCGTAGGCTGCGGCTCCGCAGTGGATCGTCAGGGTTGAGGACCTTCCGTCGCGCTCCTGTGACGTCGGCGTCTGCTGGGCTCCTTCCAGGACCTTACGAAACGTCCGGACGTGAGGCGGGGCTTCAGTTCTCGCGCGCTTTCGGAGTCCACGCCCCTCTTCTTCCCGCGCGGCGTCCTCAAGATGGCGTCCAATGGCGGGAAAACTCCACGTATGGCGGGAAGAAGGCTGAAGATGGCGGGAATCTTCACCACAGGTAAGTTTGAACAGTCTTTTTCAGGCACGCAGTACCCGGTGGTTGCGGGCACGAAATCCTGCCGACTACGCCAAAAGTTGACGCGCCCCTGGGCCTGTGTCGCGCAGCGTTGCGCACGCGGGAGCTTACCCGGAGCCGGATCTGTTGAGGGTTGTAGTCTCGTGGCGGTGATCCGGTCCGCGCCCAGGGAGTCAGACTAAGTGGCGGTGTATTTAGCGGTAGATGTTGGACGACTACGCCACCCGTTGAGTACAGCTAAGGAGCTGCTGCTGCAGGGCAGACCGCTGAGGCCGGTGGTAGGATTGTGCAGCGTGATAGTATAACCCCCAACGGGAGGGGTATGGCCTCAGGGCAGCCAACGTGGATGATGGGGGTAGCAGGAACCACTCGGAGACGGTACGGTGTAGTTCAGGGTCTTTACTGGTGACAAAGATAGACCCTCCCGGAGTACTGGCTAGCGATTGGGGCCTGGTCAGTCCTTGAGCAGATGGGATCTCCCCTGGCCAGGCGGAGTTGTAGGCCTCACAAACTAACGATACTCTTCTGGCTACCTTGCTAGAGGCGGGTACAAGTAGCCCACGTCCCTGAGTGTACCATGTGGTGCTCACCCGTATGGCCGGTGACTCGGGGACTTCTAGTAGCTTCCGCTCCACGACGGCGGTGCTGGTCCCACGCGTGTGACCGTGCCTTCGGGTTTCTGGGCCAGAGGACCTGCAATCCCCTGCCGGTCGGTTTCTGCTGCTGGATAGGAGTTAGTCCCCACAGCCTCGGACTCCGGGTCCGGTGATAACTTCTCAGTCAGGGCGAGCTCTGCAGCTGCCAGCCCCTGACTCCTTGTAGCACTGCTCCCACAGAGCTCCTGATGTTCTTTTCCTATATCTGCTTCTCTGTCTCTACTTCTTCTCTACTCACTAACCCTGCCTCAGCCCCAGGTTTATATAGGGGAAGTTCTTGCCCTCCCAGGACTGGGCAGGAGGTGTGGCATGCATAGGATTCCTGACCAAGAGACCTCCCACCTGCTCTCAGACATAACATTGCTATTATTGTGGAGACCAGACCCCTGGGGTGCCACAGGTGAACCCCAGAAGGCGTATTTTGACTTGGCGCTGCAAGATGCTAAGGAATATGCCAAACTAAAGACAGAGATCTTAGCACGTCTAGGAGTAAATATGGCGGTAAGAGCCCAGCGAGTTCATCACTGGGCGTATGCTAGCAACAAACCCCCTCGCTCGCAGATGTTTGACCTCCTGCATCTTGTTCAGAAGTGGCTACAACCGGAGTCCTCAACTTCGGCCCAGATGGTTGAGCGGGTGGTGATTGACAGGTTCATGCATTCCCTTCCCAAGCCAGTACAGACCTGGGTTGAACAGGGTGATCCCCAGAACGCAGATGACTTCATTGGCCGGGTAGAGAGGTACCAGGTAGTCGAGAGATCTCTTGGGAAACCGGATGCAGTCACTTCTCCCTACTGGGATACCCAAAAGGGGGCGGGTTCACCACGGAAGGGGTCTAGAGCCACCACTGGGGGACGTCCCATTCCTACTGAAGGTGCCTTTAGAACAGTGGGTAAAGATATAGTTTGCTGGCGATGTCACAACCCTGGACATGTAGCCGCCAGGTGACAAATATCCCGAGCCCATGGACTGCAGCCTAGGCAGACGGGTCTCCTATTATGCCTATCCAGCCTGTAGCGTGGACTGTCAACCCGGCGAGGGGCCGCAGGCGTGTGCAGTGTCCATTAATGGAGTAAAAGTGCTTGGGCTGTTGGACTCCGGGAGTCTGGTGACCTTGATCAGAGCATCCCTTCCCCACCAGTTGATCCCTTCCAAAACCCAGGGCGTTCGGTGCATCCATGGTGACGCCAAGGACTATCCCGTGGCCACAGTAACAGTGGGGACAGACTGTGGTGCCCAGTCCCATGAAGTCGGGGTAGTAAAGGACCTGATACATCCCGTCATATTGGGCCGTGATTTTTCCTTATTCTGGGACTTGTGGGGGAAGGGAACTGGACTAAATAGCATGGGGAAAAGCCAGGTCCTTGAAGAAGAACCCCCGACGAAGTCTCAGATGGAGGAGTTCCCACTGTGCGTCCTTGTCGGGGATGAGGGTGAGACGGTAACCGAGGAGGCCGACCTCCCTGCGTTAGATATGTCCAAAGAGAACTTTGGGACTGCTCAAGTTCGAGACCTGACCTTAAAAGGGGCGTTTGACCAGGTTTCTGTATGTAATGGGGTTGCCCAAGAGCCGGGGGCCGACACCAGATTCCCCCACTTTGCAGTGCAGGGGGAGTTGCTATGTCGGGTGGCCACACTGAGGGGCGGTGAGATAGTGGAACAGCTGTTAGTGCCGGGGCCATACAGACGGCGGGTGCTAGATATGGCCCATTCACATGTTCTGGGGGGACACCTAGGGGTCGAGAAAATTCAGGAGAGGATATTGAGAAGGTTTTATTGGCCAGGGTGTTATCGAGAAATTCAAAACTATTGTAGGTCCTGCCCCACCTGCCAAATAACTGCTCCCTCCTCCCACTTCCGTAGCCCCTTAGTCCCACTACCTGTGATAGAGGTTCCCTTTGAGAGGATTGCCATGGACCTCGTGGGCCCCTTAGTTAAATCAGCTCGGGGCCACCAATATATCCTGGTCATCATGGACTATGCGACTCTGTATCCGGAAGCGGTTCCCCTAAGGAACATGTCCAGTAAAAGTATAGCCCGAGAGCTGGTCCATATTTTTGCTTGGACAGGTCTACCAAAAGAGATTCTGACAGACCAAGGAACCCCCTTCATGAGCAAGGTGATGAAGGAGCTTTGCAGAGTCCTTCAGATAACTCCGCTTCGGACCTCGGTTTATCATCCACAGACGGACAGCCTAGTGGAACGCTTCAACAAGACCTTAAAGGCGATGCTCAAGAAGGTCGTTGAAAAGGATGGGCGAGACTGGGACTACCTTCTCCCATTTCTGCTTTTCTCGGTCAGAGAAGTTCCTCAAGCCTCCACTGGCTTCTCTCCATTTGAGCTCCTATATGGGCGGCATCCAAGAGGTCTCCTAGACATCGCCAAGGAAACTTGGGAGGCTGAAGTCACACCACACCGGAATATCATCGAACATGTCGCCCAGTTACAGGAGAGAATGTCAAAGGTGATGCCCATCGTGAAGGAACACCTCCTCCAGGCGCAGGTAGCCCAGGCGAGGGTCTATAACCGGTCGGCGAGACTAAGACAGTTCCAGCCCGGGGACCGTGTTTTGGTGCTGATCCCTACCATCGAGAGCAAGTTCCTCGCCAAGTGGCAAGGTCCATACGAGGTGGTGGAGAAAGTCAGCGAGGTTAATTATAAAGTCCACCAGCCTGGCCGAAGAAAGCCGCATCAAATATATCATGTAAATTTGCTCAAGCCGTGGTGGGACCGTGAACCTGTGGAAACTCCTTGCCTGGGAGCCGCACCAGAAGGCAAGGTGGAGGAGGTCACTATTGCAGAGACTCTATCATCGGCCCAGAAGCAACAGTGTTGAGAATTACTACAGCGGAATCGGGAGCTGTTCTCAGAGTTGCCGGGGCATACTCAAGTGGTAGAGCATGATGTGCTGACAGAGCCACACGTACGAGTGAATCTGAAGCCGTACCGGATTCCGGAAGCACGCCGGGAGGTGATCTCGGCTGAGGTGAAGAGGATGTTAGACCTCGGGATAATAGAGGAGTCAAAGAGTGGGTGGTCGAGCCCAATCGTCCTCGTGCCGAAACCCGATGGAGAGTGGAGGTTTTGTAATGACTACCGCCGGCTGAATGAGGTATCCAAGTGTGACGCGTACCCGATGCCCCGCGTCGACGAACTCATCGAGAGGCTTGGACCGGCGAGGTACATCACCACTCTCGACCTGACTAAGGGCTACTGGCAGATCCCCATGTCCCAGATGGCTAAGGAGAAGACAGCTTTCTCAACACCTGATGGGTGTTTTCAATACACGCGGATGCCGTTCGAACTACAGGGGGCCCCAGCCACTTTCCAGAGGGCTATGGATCGGATCCTAGCCCCACATAAGAAGTATGCGGCAGCCTACCTCGACGACATTGTGGTCTTTAGCCCAGACTGGGCTAGTCACCTACCTAAACTACAGGCCGTTATGGACGCGCTAAGGAAGGCAGGATTTACCATAAATCCAAGAAAGTGTGCCATCGGGAAGGAGGAGGCCAAGTACCTGGACTATGTTGCTGGGAGAGGCGAAATAAAGCCGCAAATCAAGAAAGTGGAGGCAATTCAAACCTGGCCGCAACCACTCTCGAAGAAGCAGGTGAGAGCATTCCTAGGAATGGTAGGATACTACCGTCGGTTTATCCCGAATTTCGCCATGATTGCCGCGCCACTAACGGATCTTCTAAAAGGCACCAAATCAACCATGGTGAAATGGACGGAAGAAACGGAGACCGCGTTTCAACAGTTGAAGCCAACATTGTGCAAGCAGCCGGTCCGGGTCGCGCCAGACTTCAAGAAAGAATTTGTGGTCCAGACGGACGCTTCAGAGGTTGGTCTAGGGGCTGCACTCTCCCAAGAGATAAATGGGGAAGAACATCCCATTCTCTATCTAAGCCGAAAGCTGTCCTCCTGCGAGAAAAACTACGCCATAGTAGAGAAAGAGTGTTTAGCCATAAAATGGGCCGTGGATACACTGAAATATTACCTACTAGGCTGGAAGTTTAGATTAGTATCAGACCATGCCCCGTTGAGATGGTTGAGGGAGAAGAGGGGTAAAAATGCCAGGGTAACTAGATGGTTCCTAGGACTTCAAGAGTTTAACTTTCACGTGGAGCATAGGCCCGGGAAGTTACATGGCAATGCAAATGCCCTCTCTAGGATTCCCCGCCTGGTGTCAGAAGGAGCCCAAACCCCCGGCTTTGGCCAGAGGGGGGGGGGGGGGATATGTGACAGTGTCACTGGTTTTATATGTGAGGGGAGGTATGTGTCACTCAGGATGCTCTCCTGTGTGAACTAAGACTTACTTTATTTTTCTGCCTGCGTGTTATATGCTGGTAGGCTTACTCTGTTAAAGGGTGTGCGGTTTTATGGGAATGGCAAAGAGGGCGGGACGCCATTCCCCCTACCTCCCCTCAGGGTGTGGCTGAGCAATGTGTAAAAGCTCAGTCCCTTTTTTTTTCTCTGGAGTGTGGTCTGGAGAGGGAAGTCTCCAGACAGTATTGTGGAAGCTGCAGAGCTTTTCACATGGACTTTAGCAGTGCAGTTTATGCTACCGAGAGCGGGCGGAACCCGCTCATCTATGGACTGAGTTATACTTTGTTTTGTTTTTTTTTTCGTTTAACCCAGAGGGGTCATGTTTGTTTTTCCTGTGAAACCTGCATGAGTTTATGGCTGATAATAAACCAGCAGAAAGGAAACCTGAAAACGTGTGTCCTGAGTCTGCCTCCAGGAGAGCCGAGCGAGTCGTCTTGCCACACACAACTAAGAAATCAATACACTAATATTTTTACTGAATCAAGCACAGTGGCTATTCTACATAATGAGCTATTGATATAGTGGCAATCTTGTTGAGATACATCAGAGGACTGTAGAAATTGCTTTTCAAATATAAAGATCTTAATTACCAATAGATAGAAGGATAAAGAGGTAAGGTCTCAATATAACAATAGTAATTCTCCTTACATACAGTACAGACCAAAAGTTTGGACACACCTTCTCATTTAAAGATTTTTTTTCTGTATTTTCATGACTATGAAAATTGTACATTCACACTGAAGGCATCAAAACTATGAATTAACACATGTGGAATTATATACTTAACAAAAAAGTGTGAAACAACTGAAAATATGTCTTATATTCTAGGTTCTTCAAAGTAGCCACCTTTTGCTTTGATGACTGCTTTGCACACTCTTGGCATTCTCTTGATGAGCTTAAAGAGGAGGTCACCGGAAATGGTTTTCACTTCACAGGTGTGCCCTGTCAGGTATAATAAGTGGGATTTCTTGCCTTATAAATGGGGTTGGGACCATCAGTTGTGTTGTGCAGAAGTTTGGTGGATACACAGCTCATAGTCCTACTGAATAGACTGTTAGAATTTGTATTATGCAAGAAAAAAGCAGCTAAGTAAAGAAAAGTGAGTGGCCATCATTACTTTAAGAAATGAAGGTCAGTCAGTCCGGAAAATTGGGCAAACTTTGAATGTGTCCCCAAGTGCAGTTGCAAAAACCATCAAGCGCTACAAAGAAACTGGCTCACATGAGGACCGCCCCTGGAAAGGAAGACCAAGAGTCACCTCTGCTTCTTAGGATAAGTTTATCCGAGTCACCAGCCTCAGAAAATCGCAGGTTAACAGCAGCTCAGATTAGAGACCAAGCCAATGCCACACAGAGTTCTAGCAGCAGACACATCTCTACAACAACTGTTAAGAGGAGACTATGTGCAGCAGGACTTTATGGTAAAATAGCTGCTAGGAAACCACTGCTAAGGACAGGCAACAAGCAGAAGAGACTTGTTTGGGCTAAAGAACACAAGGAATGGACATTAGACCAGTGGAAATCTGTGCTTTGGTCTGATGAGTCCAAATTTGAGATCTTTGGTTCCAACCACCGTGTCTTTGTGCGACGCAGAAAAGGTGAACGGATGGACTCTACACGCCTGGTTCCCACCGTGAAGCATGGAGTAGGAGGTGTGATGGTGTGCTGGTGCTTTGCTGGTGACACTGTTAGGGATTTATTCAAAATTGAAGGCATACTGAATCAGCATGGCTACCACAGCAACTTGCAGCGGCAGGCTATTCCTTACGGTCTGCGTTTAGTTGGACCATCATTTATTTTTCAACAGGACAATGACCCCAAACACACCTTCAGGCAGTGTAAGGGCTATTTGACCAAGAGGGAGAGTGATGGGGTGCTACGCCAGATGACCTGGCCTCCACAGTCACCAGACCTGAACCCAATAGAGATGGTTTGGGGTGAGCTGGACCGCAGAGTGAAGGCAAAAGGGCCAACAAGTGCTAAGCATCTCTGGGAACTCCTTCAAGATTGTTGGAAGACCATTTCCGGTGACTAGCTCTTGAAGCTCATCAAGAGAATGGCAAGAGTGTGCAAAGCAGTCATCAAAGCAAAAGGTGGCTACTTTGAAGAACCTAGAATAGAAGACATATTTTCAGTTGTTTCACACTTTTTTGTTAAGTATATAATTCCACATGTGTTAAATCATAGTTTTGATGCCTTCAGTGTGAATGTACAATTTTCAAAGTCATGAAAATACAGAAAAATCTTTAAATGAGAAGGTGTGTCCAAACTTTTGGTCTGTACTGTATGTTTGGAAAAATAAACATAAAAAAGTACAATTGATATGCCTTTTGTAAACAGTATGCATCATGTAGATGTTCAATGCTTTAATAGCCTATAATTATAGCTAGGTATCGGCTGTAGCAGTATACCTAGAGGTGAGGGAACACCGCAACAGATACCTTTCCAGTTCTGTGTGACATTGCTACAGGTAACATTTGGTTTTTCTTTTTGATTAAGCATTTTGTCAGTCCATTTGGTATACCTCTTACCATATTTCCTGCGTTTCTTTATTCGTGGAGGATTGGTACATTCTTGGCGAAACCAAATATACCAAAAAGTTTGTGGCTGAATTCTATTTGGGCAGTGTGCAATGTGTATATGCTCTCTGGGTACAGCAGATACCGGTATACCTATCTATAATTATAGGCTATTAAAGCACTGAACATATGTATGATGCATACTGTTTACAAACGGCATATGAATTGTACTTTATGTTTATTTTTCCAAACATATGTAAGGAGAATTACAATTGTTATATTGAGACCTTACCTCTTTATCCTTCTGTGTATTGGTAATTAAGATCTTTATATTTGAGAAGCAATTTCTCCAGTCATCTGATGTATCTCAACAAGATAGCCATCGCTATAGTGGCACATTTTGTAGAATAGCCACTGTGCTTGATTTAGTAAAACTAGTAGTGTATTGATTTCTTAGTTGTGATTCCAGTATTTCTTATGAATTATTAGGTATTATTTTAGTTAGCTCATTGTGTCCCCTAGAGGCATCTCTGTTTTTTAATTTTGTATGCTTTTAAATATGTTGAATAAAGGTTTTTTTCGGGTAAAAATCCTAACCCTGAAAAAGGTTATTACATTGTGTTTTGAAGTGCCATATAATGATACAAAATTGAACATTATTTTGATAATTGTGTGACAGAGCGATACCTTAGCATTTATGGCCCTACTTTTAATTTTGCCTGAGTCCACAAAACTGGGCCCAGACTGCAGTGCACTATATACCTAGAAGGTTGGCTATCCTGGGAAAAGTGAGGTGATAAGAATTATCCCAAGTCACGTGACAAGGCCCATTAGAGGGTCGGCCTCCTTAGGTAACTTTAATCTGTGATCCCTTGTTCTGTACACTTCAGTACCACAGTATTGCAGTATATAGTGTAAATAATGGTCTCGTATGAATCCAGCATAAGGCTGGACTTCACAGGAGTATCAAGATGGCAGTAATGGGGGCCTTCAAGCCCCCAGCTGCAAGGTAACCCATCGGCACCACGCAATCGCGTCAATTAAAATGCCATTGTCAGTGATTGACAATGGCATCTAACTGGTTAAACAGCAGTGACTAGAGATAGCTCCCTTCACTGCTGTTACAGGCATATGCCTGCCGTATAACACAGTTGGCATCTGTTGCATGTGAAGCGGCCAGCTACTGATCCAACTCCACACATGTGGACATACTGGTATGTTCATCTGTGCCAGGTGACTAATGTTGTTTTGAATTGATTTTAAGTGCGTGCATGGGGAGAGGAGCACCCTTGTATCCTTATCCTGGCTGTCTTATAAAAGGCATGCAACAAATGCATTTATATTGCAACCATTTTAAACATGCTTAAAAAGTCACAATTTGTATAAAATAATACAACCATGCAACATCTGACACACTGGACGTCAGCTTTTTTTCATTTAACATTTGGAAGTTTATTATCATGCTTAAAAAGTTGTGCTTGCATAAGTTGTACCAAATTTATCATTATGGGAGACATTTGATAAATATGGAGTTGTGGAACTGAAGATTTGCCTCAAATTACTTCATTTTTAATCAATGTGGAGCATTGTGTTTTTATATTACACCACAATATTACCACATGTAACCACACAATTGGTGGTCTTGTACTATTTCTACGTAGCTACATAGGGGGCCCCCCAAGAATGATTTTCTATGGTGGGCCCAAGGTACTGCTGTCCAATGCCGTTTGCATGACTTTGGTACCGCAGACAGGGCAGTATTCCAAGGCTGCTGTATGGCAGCACTGAGAACTTCTGCCATCCACAGCTCATCTTCTGATTAGTCAGTCCGGCGTGACTTCATCATCTCACTGTGAAACACACGCACACGACATCGCCCCAAGCCAGCTAATCAAAGGAGGAGCCACGGATGTCGAGAGATGGGAGTCCCACATGCCACCTCCTATCCAGCGGCCATTGTAGGCTCCTTTATTTGAAGTCTTGCAGCATAGAAGCTGCCAAAAAAAGCAGGAGGCGGCTTCACCGGGCAGGGAATAGAGCTGGAGTGACAGAGGCTTCAGATCTACAAACAGGCCATCAGCCTCATTTTCATATCAATTCAAATGCTGATTTCTCAGCGACTGAGAAACAGACTGGCCATGTGTAAAGGTATTACTGAACCTGTCTTTGAAAGAGCTATATGCGCATTTAAATGAAATGAAAGATACCTATTAATATTGAATGTGAATTTTATGAACACTAATCAGCTGCATCTATCCAGTGACTGCAACAGCTTGATATTCTTCAGCCTTTATGGTGTAACTAAAGTAAGAGTTGCTCCATATAAGTGAGCACTAACGCGCCAAACAACGTAGTCTGGTTACACAGGCTGACCTGACTTCAGATGCACACTGAAAGATTGGCAATAGGTCATTCAGTGGGCACAGACTGCCACTGCTCTCAGCAGCACGAGTCCTGCTTAAACAGGATAATGTGCTGCCGAGAAAGATGACATTTTATGCAGCACAAAATTTAATTTCACCCAACAAAACAAGGGTTTTGCGCATTCATTGGGTGATTTGAAGTGTTTACACTGAAATATTATCAGGGAGCAAACATTCCTAGCAACATTGGTTCCCAATACTCAACAGTGTAAATCACACATTTCAAACTCCAGCCCGTGGGCCAAACCTGGCCCGCAGGGTGATCATATTTGGCCTCCAACACCAGAACCGCCACCCCTATGTGGGCCCATTATTCTGTGTGGAGGACTACGCGGGGCCCATTATTCGGTGTGGAGAACTACGCGGGGCCCATTATTCGGTGTGGAGAACTACGCGGGGCCCATTATTCGGTATGGAGGACTACGCGGGGCCCATTATTCGGTATGGAGGACTACGCGGGGCCCATTATTCGGTATGGAGGACTACGCGGGGCCCATTATTCGGTATGGAGGACTACGCGGGGCCCATTATTCGGTATGGAGGACTACGCGGGGCCCATTATTCGGTATGGAGGACTACGCGGGGCCCATTATTCGGTATGGAGGACTACGCGGGGCCCATTATTCGGTATGGAGGACTACGCGGGGCCCATTATTCGGTATGGAGGACTACGCGGGGCCCATTATTCGGTATGGAGGACTACGCGGGGCCCATTATTCGGTATGGAGGACTACGCGGGGCCCATTATTCGGTATGGAGGACTACGCGGGGCCCATTATTCGGTATGGAGGACTACGCGGGGCCCATTATTCGGTATGGAGGACTACGCGGGGCCCATTATTCTGTATGGAGGACTACGTGGGGCCCCATTATTCTGTATGGAGGACTACGTGGGGCACATACTGTATACTAATTGGCCCGCGACTTTGTCCAAGTTTTTCATTTTAGCCCTCTGTGTGTTTAAGTTTGACATTCTTGGCTATTTGCAAAAAAAATAAAATAAAAGACAACTTTTGTTGAATCCCCCCCCCCCCCCCATGCTTCTTCTGCTTTTTCTAGACCCCCCCCCCCCCCCCCCCCCCCTTCCAAAAAGTCATCACAAGCACAGTGATACCAGTAATTCTTCCCATCTCTGTAGAGGCCAGTGATTGGCTGCGGTAGTCATGTGACGGTATGTCCAGCAGGTAAAGACAAGAGCATCTGCCCCGTTAGTGAGGAACTGTGGAGACAAGTAATAGTTTCCTATAGAACATTTGCTGCTCCTTGTGGATAACTCCTTACAATGAAACCACTCCATTGCTTTCTGTAATAATAAATTTGTCATTGTACAAAAAGGAAAACCACAAAGATTGTGGTCACTTACCAGAATAATCACCACTGCACAATGCCAACAATAAAGCCTTGTAAACAATTACAAGCTGCTCAATTATACACCCAAAATGTGAAGCCTGAAAATAACGCAATAGCTGGGGCAGCACGGCACAATGACCATGCCTGAGCGGATGACAGAACAGAGCGAATGAGGCAGACAAATATAGACAGCAAGCAGAGTTAGGGACAGCGTCGCACCTACATCACACTGACATGACACCCAGGCACAGGCGGAGTCATTACAGTATGATTCAGCCAGAAGTCAAAGGCCATAAATTACCTTTAGTAATCTATCAGCATCTCGTCGGTAATACGGTAGATATGGTAGCGTGCAGCCCATTCACTTGCTCTGGTGAAATCACTATGCAATAGAGAAGGCTTAATAAGTTAATTTTTTTCGACTGATTGCACAGAACAAAGCCTTGGGTTAGGTGTATTAGATTACAATAGAAACAATCTGTCAGAAATCTCTGATTATACATTGCAGACGTAGATTTTCTGAAAAATCAGGTCTAAGGGGGTAACGTTTCTCCTTTTTCTCTTAAGAGGCAATTTGCATATTACATTTTCCAGAGGAGCATTGCACGGCGAATAAGCCTCCTTACCTTGAGTGCCAGAGCTGGTGTGTCACTCTCCACAAGGATAAACGTTACCCCTTAGACCTCAGTCCAGAGCCTCTCATCTAGCCAAATCAGATCTCATACTTTGCACTGACGAGGGCCAACAGCCTGAAACCCCGTGTCTGCAAATTGAGATTGTGATTTGGCTTTTATCCTAAGTCATACTGCACGACTCATTAAAGGGTTGATTGTGACTTGTAGGATTGCTGCTTTCAATAGGTGGCGCTATAGAGTACAAGTCCTCTTTTTCTCTGAAGAGGCAATCTGCATACTGAAAAATCAGGTAAGCCTAAGGCTGTGTGCCCACGATGCAGTTTTTATGCGTTTCCGCTGCGTTATTTCCGCAGCGGAAATGCTTAAAAAACGATTGGTGCAAGGCCTGCTATGTTCCCCAATGATAATCCGCATGTGCTGTGCATATGCTGCGGAAGTTTCCGCTGCAGATTATCATTGCGGAAAAATCCGCAGCACAACCATTAATTTTGCGGAATTGAAGCGAAATCACCGCAATTGACTTACATTGAGCTGCTTCAAATCCGCAAGTATGTCAAAATTCTTGCAGATTTGAAGCGCATTTGCTGCAATTTTGTAGCACAAAACCGCAGCAAATGGGAAGTGACCTCATGTGGGGGCGTTCCAGCCATCCCATGAGCATCTCATAAATCCAGGAAGACGAGAATCTCAGACCATTCCCATCTTCCTGGATCATGGCTTTTCACTTGGGATGGTACAAGCGAATGGACCTGAATGTCGGATACATGATTAGTATGGTGCAGGTCTGTGTGCGGGCAGACATAGGCCGATGTGAGACTACTACTCCCATCGGCCTATGTCTGTCGCCCATTCGGTAGTGTCAGCAGGGGCAGCTTGATGGGAGCAGTAGTTCCCATCAGCCTGCTCCTGCTAAAAAATGTGCCCCATATTACATATTAGTTATTAATGGCCACCTATATTTTTATTTAATTATTGCCCCCTAAATTCATTTTATTTATTGCCCCCATGAATTTTTATAAATTAATTGTTGCCTATATTTTTTTACATTTATTGTCCCCTTTTATTTATTTTTTGTCCCCAAAGATAAATTTCATTGGTGGCCAGTGGTTAACAAAATAAATAAAAATAAAAGTAGTTCATACTTACCTGTCCCCGCCGAACGTCACCTAAAATAAAAAAAATACGCCTATACACCTCATTCCCCGAAGCTGCGGCTGACATGAACCCCAACACAATTAACCCCTGCCACCGCACCAGGGCAGCGTGGAAGAGCGAGGCTAAGCGCAAGATTTGGCGCACAAATATGATGCGCTAAATCTGGGGCAGCTGTGAGCTGATATTATAGCCTGGGAGGGGGCCTATAACCATGGCCCCTTTCTAGGCTATTAATATCAGGTTGCAGCCGTCCACCTAGCCTTTGCTGGCTACAATTTATAGGGGGACCCCACATCATTTTTTTTTTTGGGGGGGGGGGGGGTGTCCATCTGTAGAAAGGCCAGTAAAGGCTAAGCTAACTGCTGCGGCCTGGTGTTAATAGTAAGGGAAGGGGCCATGATTATTGGCTGCTTCCCAGACTAGAACATCAGCCCTCTACCGTCTGCTTTCCCTCTGCTAGTTATGAAAATTACGCGGGAGCCCACATTTTTTTTTTTTATAAATATATTGAAATGTTAGATTATTGTACAGCGTATGCATAGTTTGCTGAGACGCAGGGGCTGCTGTTCATCTGGCATTCTGTATATTACAAAAAGCAAAATGGTGAAGAGGGGTTGGACTAGGAAATGACATCAGAAGTGCCATATTTTTTTTCACCTAACTTTGTGTTCAAAAACGCATGCACAATCCGCATGTGTTTTTCTGCCAAGGAGATACAGAAATGCTCAGGAAAATTTCTGCTTCATTTCTGCATCGTGGGTACTTAGCCTAATGCAAATTTTATCATTACTATTCATTCTCCACCTTACGTATTAAATAAAATCAGCCACCAGGTTACTGGTACCTAATCTGACACGTTGTACTTCATGTTAGTGATACATTTAGGATGATATTTTTTGCCTTTATTTGTGAAAATATCAGAATTTAGGTGAAAAATATGAAAATGTTGCAGTTTTCACATTTTTATGTCGTTAAAAACCGATATTTATTAACTATTTTGTGTAATATAAGTAACATTTACCACATGCCTATTTAACATCTGCATAATTTTTTAAATATCATTTTTATTTTTTTACAAGAAGTTAAAGGGTTAAAAATTGATCAGCAATTTCTCAATTTTCCAACAAAATTTCCAAAAACAATTTTTTTTTTTTTTTTAAGGGACCACATCACATTTGAAGTGACTTTGAGGGGACTACATGACAGAAAATACCCAAAAGTGACACCATTCTAAAAACTGCAATCTTTAAAGTGCTTAAAGCCACATTCAAGAAATTTATGAACCCTTCAGGTGCTTCACAAAGCAATGTGGAAGGAAAATTTTACTTTTTCCCACAAAAATGTTGGCTTTACCCCAATTTTTTTCTTTCACAAGGGTAACAGGAGAAAATGGACAGTACAATTGATAATCAATAAGTGGGTTAAAACTACTGTTTGGGCACACAGCAAGGCTCGGAAGGGAATGAGCACCATTTGACGTTTGGAGTGAAAAATTGTCTGGAATAGATAACGGACGCTATGTCGCAATTAATGAGCCCCTGATTTGTCTAAACAATTAAAAAACCCCATAAGTGACCCCATTTTGGAAACTACACTCCTCAGGGAACTTATCTAGGTGTGTGGTGAGCATCTTGAACCCCCAGGTTCTTCACAGAAGTTTATAACATTGAGCCGTGAAAATGAAAAAAAAAAAATACATTTTTCCAGCAAAAGTGTTGGTTTTGCCCCAATTTTTTTATTTTAACAAGGATAACAGGAGAAAATGGACTGTACAATTTGTTGGGCAATTTCTCCTGAGTACGCCGATACCCAATATGTGGTCAAAATCTACTTTTAAGGCACAGTGCAAAGTTCAGAAAGGAAGGAGCGCCATATTATAGTGCAGATTTTGTTGTTATAGTTTGAGGGAGCCATGTCAAATTGGTAGAGCCTGAGGTGCCAGATCAGCTGAACCCCCCCATAAGAGACCCCATTTTACAAACTACACCTCTCAATGAATTCATCTAGGGGTGCAGTGATCTTATTGACACCACAGGTGTATCACAGCATTTTATACCATTGATCAGTGCAGAAAGAATAATTACATTTTTACCACATAAATTTTGTTTTAGCCCCAGATTTCACATTTTCACACATGGAAATGGGTAAAAATAACAGCAAGATTTGTCACACAATTTCTGCTGATTGTGGCAATACCTCAAATGTGGCTGTGCAGTACTGCATATCCAGGAGCCATAGCACTTTTCCAGAGCCTTTGTACTGCCAGTAACGTGGAAGACCCCTATATTTCCGTTAACAGATGACGGACCTGAGTGGGGACTTGCTTTTTTTTTGTGGATGGAGTTGAAGCTTTTATTGGGAACATTTTACATAACGTTTGGGATCACATTTATCCGGCGCTCTATGCTGAGCATTTTCAATAGTGGTTTCCATCTAAATTGCCGATTGACACAAATAAGATCAAACCCCTGACGGGTTCATTCACTATAATGAGACAGCAGTTACTGTGGACTCCGTCTGGCCTCTGTTCAGCATTGTCCTTCTTTTCAGAAGTGCACAAAACTGACCACGCTTTTATGCATGCTTAAAAAGACAGACACAGACGGATCACAGGCCACACACAGCAGGTCAAGAATTGCTTTTATTTTCTCATGCCGTTCCTCATGCGGTATAAGTGATTAGACGACTTTATTCTTCGGGTCGGTGTGATTACAATGATAGCAGATTTATATCGGGTTTTTATGTTTGGCTGCTGTCACACACTAAAAGAGGCTTTTTTTTTTTGCATCGCCATATTTTGAGAGCTATCATTTTTCTATGTTTCGGCCGACAAAGTCATGTAAGAGCTTGTTGTTTGCAGGACAAGTTGACGTTTTTATTGGTACCATTTTCAGGCACGTGACATTTTCTGATCACTTTCTATTCCGATTTTTGGGAGGCAGAATAAACAAAAACCAGCAATTCAGGAATTGTTTTTTGGGGATATAATAATAATAATAATTAGGCAACTTTATTTTTGTGGTCAGTACGATTACAGCGATACTACATAAAAATTTTATGGAAAAAAAAGAATTGCTTTGCATCACTTCATTCTGAGAGAAACTTTATTTCTTTGCTGACGAAGCGGTATGGCGGCTTGTTTTATGTGAAACAAGATGGTATTTTCAGCTATACCATTTTATTTGTTTTTTTTGACTGCGTTGTATTCAATTTCTTTGGCATTATGAGGAAATAGCATAGCTTTTTTGCCACTTTCTTGGGGTTTTTTTTATGGAGCTCACTGAAGTGGTTAAATAGCGTGACCGTTTTATAGGTCAGGTTGTTCCAGAGGTGGCAATACCAAAAGTGAATTTTTTAAAATAAATAAATATACCTATTTATTAGTTTAATTCTTTTCTCATTTTTTATGTTATGATTTTTTTTAAAGTTTTACAATTTTTCTGTCAGAATGGTCTAACAGGCTTGCCACAGCTGGCTGATCCAGAGGTTGTCATGAGGACCTCGAGTTGCAATGGAAACGATCAGCCATTGCGATGACGTCGCGGGGCACAAATCTGAAGGGAGAGGGAGCCCCATTCCTATCACAGCTTTCTAAATGCTGTGATCGCTATTGATCGTGGCAGTTAGGGGATTAAATGGCCCAGGGCGGTGCAGACACAGCTCCGGCAGTGACAGCCGGAGCTCGGCTGTAATTTACACTGAGCTCCCAGCGGCAATCATGAGGGCACAGCTCCATAATATAACATTGGAGCGAGTGCTATACAATGAAACATAAGATAGCACTCGTCCGAGCTATAAGCTGGCTATTTGCAAGTGTTAGCGAGCCCTTAAAGTCACCCATAATCTGTACAAATAAACTGAAATCAATTCGGGGAGAGGGGAATAAAAATAACAAAACTAAAATAATGTGGCTGCATAAGTGTGAACACTCTCTAATAACTCGTGAGGTGATTGTGTGTACTGTATTGCTAAAACGCGAATGGGATTGATTACCGTATATACCCGAGTATAAGCTGAGGTACCCAATTTTACCACAAAAAAAATTGGAAAACTTATTGACTCGAGTATAAGCCTAGGGTGGGAAATGCAGCAGCTACTGGTAAATTTCCCCATCCCGGTATGCATGGCCCCCTCATCCTCCAATTCTGGTATGTATGGCCTCCTCATCCCCCAATCCTGGTATGCATGGTCCCATCACCGCACACATAAAAAAATAAACACTTATACTCACCTTCCTTCCTCACCTCTGCTCCAGCGCTGCGTCCTGTTCTCCTGTTGCAGCTCATGTAAGCATCTGAGAAGCGCATGGCTTAAACAGCGATGCGCTCTCAGACTCTGATGTGATCTGCCGGCATATTCACTCCTCTCCACGCCGGGCCTATGTGCATGGAGAAGAATGAATATGCATTCTCTTTAGTAGCGGGTACCGTCAGCAGGAGCTGCGGCTCAGCGCTTATCCGTGCCCGCTACTAAAAAGAATGAATATTCATTCTTCTCCACACCCATGGGAGTGGAGAAGATGGCATATTCATCTCCCTTTAGCAGCAGGCACACGTGGTGGCTGCAGCAGCCAGCTACAGCGTGTGCCCTGCTCCTCTGCTGCCGCAATCCCCCACCACTATCCACCAACGGAATCTCTATATACTTGGGTATATACCCGGGTATAAGCCGAGGGGTGCTTTTTCAGCACAAAAAACGTGCTGAAAAACTCGGCTTATACGGTATTATCCATTTGTTTTAGAGGACTGGTATTTGTTGTAGGTAACAAGTTCATGCAGATAGCCTCTATCTGCTAACCTAGAGCATGACAAGGTTAATCTCCTGTGTATCCCTACAATTTCTCCTAATTCACCTACAAGTATACATAGATGATGGTGTGCTTGGGATGAGTACTTGAGACATGTAGAATGGTGTTACTCGACAATGGTTTTCTGTACATGGAGGTGGAAATAATGTTACCTGCCGTACCCGTGAACTGTAAGCCCAAAAAGGTGATAATTGATGAATGGTGTGAAACAGTGAATTTCAGATTATAAAATTGTTGGAATTGATGTATTGAATGAATTCTGCGATGTTGGATTACTCACCAGACCAAATAAACAACAAGTCATCAATATATCTTCTGTACCAAATAATATAATTGAAAAATTGACTGTGCGGAGTATACACCAATTCTTCGTCCCAAAACTACACAAATAAATTAGCTTGTGAGGGGGAGAATTTTGCACCCATCCAAACTCCCCTATGCTGATGATAATATTTTTGATCAAATACCAAAAAGTTGTGTGCCATTAAAAATGGAGTGACTTGAATAATATAATGTTGTAAACCAATGGTATATGAACTGTATTTGGTTAGATGAATTCTGAGTGCTTCTATTGCAACATGCTGAGGTATGGAATTATATAGGGAGAAAGATATTTTTTAACCAGAAGCTGGAACATCCACCCTTTTTGCCTGCATCTATACACATTGATCAGGATGTAGGTCCGTGCACACAGGACTTTACCCATTCATGGTGCGCTGACCCCTGTATTACATTTTTTTACTTTACAAAATTTTTTTCCAAGGCATTAGATATACCATGGAACACTGAACATAGTCAACAAAAAGTGGCTTAAATTTGGCATAACAGTGACAAATTCCTAGAACTGGAAATCCCTCAAAAATTGATGAAAAGACATGAAGAAAATTGGCCCGGGAGGCTACAAAGAGGCCTACAGAAACGTTAAAGGAGCTGCAGGAATTTCTGGTGAATACTGGATGTGTACTGCATGTGACAACAATCTATTTTATTTTTTCATATGTCTTGCTTGTGGGGTAGGGTGGCAAGAAAGAAGACTTTCTTACAAAGAAAGATATCCAAGCCTGGCTGTTTTGCCAAAACCTACATCACGTCTGCCAAAAGCATTTGGGAAAACGTGTTATGATCTGATGAGACCAAGGTTCAACTTTTTGGCCATAATTCCAAAAGGTATCTTTGGTGCAAAACCAACACTGCACATCACCAAAAAAAACACCATACCCACAGATAAATCGTGGTGGAGGCAACATTAAGTTTTGGGGCTGTTTTTCGGCAGCTGGACCAGGAGCTTTAGTTAAGATGGAGGAAATTATTGGCAGTTCCAAAAATCAGTCAATTTTGCAACAAAACCTTCAGACCTCTGCTAAAAAACTGAAGATGAATTTTACGCTTCAGCACGACAACGTCCCTAAGCATCCATCCTAATCAGTCCAGTCATTGGTTAAATGTATTAAATAAAGAATACACTTTATTACATATATTTTTAGCGTACCATTTGGTCCACACTTGCCTTCTGTTGGCCTTCTATTGTTGTAAGAGGGGCATGTCACAGTCCGTTATAATTTGGCAACAAGGTGAAAACTGTTGGGGGAGCTGCCAATCTATTTGTCAATTTCTAGCAGTTTGTCTCCCTCCACACCCAACAAAAAGATTGGGAAACTGAATTCTAATCGCCTTATCCTTGTGCCGTCATATAATCTGACAGAAGGCTATCATACACATCAGATGGGCGGCAGATCCTGCCAAAGTCAGTGGGTTCTGCCGACATTTACCTTATGTATATGGGCACTGTAGGATTAGTATACATTACAAGTGTATGACATAGGCTACACACACACTCAGAGCTTGACGAGAACTTAAAATAGTTTCTAGCTCTATTACATAATTTGTAGCAGGCAATTAAAAAACACACACACCTCAAGAATGAGAAACATCAAGATAGTAAAGATGCTCTGTCATCAGACCGGTTCACCATGTACGAGTAGCATCATTTGCATCCCAGTGATGGGAGTGCTTCCTCCTCTCATCAGCGCCATGTACAGGGGATCTGACACAGAGGACTGTCCACACTATAGCAGTAGTCTCCCCAGTGATGGGAGTGCTTCCTCCTCTCATCAGTGCCATGTACAGGGGATCTGACACAGAGGACTGTCCACACTATAGCAGTAGTCTCCCCAGTGATGGGAGTGCTTCCTCCTCTCATCAGTGCCATGTACAGGGAATCTGACACAGAGGACTGTTCACGCTATAACAGCTGTCTCCCAGTGATGGGAGTGCTTCCTCCTCTCATCAGTGCCATGTACAGGGGATCTGACACATAGGACTAGCCACACTATAGCAGTAGTCTCCCCAGTGATGGGAGTGCTTCCTCCTCTCATCAGTGCCATGTACAGGGGATCTGACACATAGGACTAGCCACACTATAGCAGTAGTCTCCCCAGTGATGGGAGTGCTTCCTCCTCTCATCAGTGCCATGTACAGGGGATCTGACACATAGAACTGTCCACACTATAGCAGTAGTCTCCTCAGTGATGGGAGTGCTTCCTCCTCTCATCAGTGCCATGTACAGGGGATCTGACACATAGGACTGTCCACACTATAGCAGCTGTCTCCCAGTGATGGGAGTGCTTCCTCCTCTCATCAGTGCCATGTACAGGGGATCTGACACATAGGACTGTCCACACTATAGCAGCTGTCTCCCAGTGATGGGAGTGCTTCCTCCTCTCATCAGTGCCATGTACAGGGGATCTGACACAGAGGACTGTCCACACTATAGCAGCTGTCTCCCCAGTGATGGGAGTGCTTCCTCCTCTCATCAGTGCCATGTACAGGGGATCTGACACATAGGACTGTCCACACTATAGCAGCTGTCTCCCCAGTGATGGGAGTGCTTCCTCCTCTCATCAGTGCCATGTACAGGGGATCTGACACAGAGGACTGTCCACACTATAGCAGCTGTCTCCCCAGTGATGGGAGTGCTTCCTCCTCTCATCAGTGCCATGTACAGGGGATCTGACACAGAGGACTGTCCACACTATAGCAGTAGTCTCCCCAGTGATGGGAGTGCTTCCTCCTCTCATCAGTGTCATGTACAGGGGATCTGACACATAGGACTGTCCACACTATAGCAGCTGTCTCCCAGTGATGGGAGTGCTTCCTCTTCTCATCAGTGCCATGTACAGGGGATCTGACACATAGAACTGTTCACACTATAGCAGCTGTCTCCCCAGTGATGGGAGTGCTTCCTCCTCTCATCAGTGCCATGTACAGGGGATCTGACACAGAGGACTGTCCACACTATAGCAGCTGTCTCCCAGTGATGGGAGTGCTTCCTCCTCTCATCAGTGCCATGTACAGGGGATCTGACACAGAGGACTGTCCACACTATAGCAGCTGTCTCCCCAGTGATGGGAGTGCTTCCTCCTCTCATCAGTGCCATGTACAGGGGATCTGACACAGAGGACTAGCCACACTATAGCAGTAGTCTCCCCAGTGATGGGAGTGCTTCCTCCTCTCATCAGTGCCATGTACAGGGGATCTGACACATAGAACTGTCCACACTATAGCAGTAGTCTCCCCAGTGATGGGAGTGCTTCCTCCTCTCATCAGTGCCATGTACAGGGGATCTGACACATAGGACTGTCCACACTATAGCAGCTGTCTCCCAGTGATGGGAGTGCTTCCTCCTCTCATCAGTGCCATGTACAGGGGATCTGACACAGAGGACTGTCCACACTATAGCAGCTGTCTCCCAGTGATGGGAGCGCTTCCCTGTCTCATCAGTGCCATGTACAGGGGATCTGACACAGAGGACTGTCCACACTATAGCAGCTGTCTCCCAGTGATGAGAGTGCTTCCTCCTCTCATCAGTGCCATGTACAGGGGATCTGACACAGAGGACTGTCCACACTATAGCAGCTGTCTCCCCAGTGATGGGAGTGCTTCCTCCTCTCATCAGTGCCATGTACAGGGGATCTGACACAGAGGACTGTCCACACTATAGCAGCTGTCTCCCAGTGATGGGAGTGCTTCCTCCTCTCATCAGTGCCATGTACAGGGGATCTGACACATAGAACTGTCCACACTATAGCAGTAGTCTCCCCAGTGATGGGAGTGCTTCCTCCTCTCATCAGTGTCATGTACAGGGGATCTGACACATAGGACTGTCCACACTATAGCAGCTGTCTCCCAGTGATGGGAGTGCTTCCTCTTCTCATCAGTGCCATGTACAGGGGATCTGACACATAGAACTGTCCACACTATAGCAGTAGTCTCCCCAGTGATGGGAGTGCTTCCTCCTCTCATCAGTGCCATGTACAGGGGATCTGACACATAGGACTGTCCACACTATAGCAGCTGTCTCCCAGTGATGGGAGTGCTTCCTCCTCTCATCAGTGCCATGTACAGGGGATCTGACACATAGGACTGTCCACACTATAGCAGCTGTCTCCCAGTGATGGGAGTGCTTCCTCCTCTCATCAGTGCCATGTACAGGGGATCTGACACAGAGGACTGTCCACACTATAGCAGTAGTCTCCCCAGTGATGGAAGTGCTTCCTCCTCTCATGAGTGCCATGTACAGGGGATCTGACACAGAGGACTGTCCACACTATAGCAGTAGTCTCCCCAGTGATGGGAGTGCTTCCTCCTCATCAGTGCCATGTACAGGGGATCTGACACAGAGGACTGTTGACACTATAGCAGCTGTCTCCCAGTGATGGGAGTGCTTCCTCCTCTCATCAGTGCCATGTACAGGGGATCTGACACATAGGACTGTCCACACTATAGCAGCTGTCTCCCCAGTGATGGGAGTGCTTCCTCCTCAGTCCATACATATGGCAGGGAGCTGTGTGCCCGCTGCAGGGACGGCAGCTGTATAGGGCATGTATGGGTGATATTCTATATATATTCTACATTAGAAGGTGGTAATGAAATAACCGACATCTCGGTCCACACATTCACCATGAGGATGTGGCGGCGCCTCTGCTCCTGATCACAGGACTCGCGGTCCAGGACACAGCCAGACACCGACTGATCTCTGGGCAGATGACATCACGGTCCATGGAGGACATCACCGTGAGGAGAAGCAGCATCCTCCATTCCTGCTGAGCAGTGTCCTCTGTCACCCTACCTTCAGCCATGCCCCTGAGCAGATACACCGAGCTACCCGCACACACCGGCCATCGTCATCCACCTACCGTGCCTCAGCACCGGCCCCACATCTCAGCGCTCGGCCGAAGCTCTCCCCCTCCAGAGGTTTCCGTTCCTCTTCTGTCAACTAGCAACCGAGATAAGAGAGCAGAAGCCACCGGAGCAACACGTGATTCACCCTGGCTCACGTCATCTGAGGGCGGTGCTAAGGCTGAGGGAGGGGAATGGAGCTGCTAGTTCCGCATTGCATGCCGGATAGTAGAGACAGATGGAACGCACACGTATAGGAATAGTGAGCTAATACCTGACCCGCAGTGACGTACGCAGCTGGTCTGACTGCGAGGGTGAGACCTGAAGGAGAGCGGCCAAGTCCCTTTCGCCACACGTCTAGCAGGAGGTGTTCGCTATATACCGGTCCATCTCACTAAATTAGAATATCATCAAAAAGTAAATTTATTTCAGTTCTTCAATACAAAAAGTGAAACTCTTTATATAGAGTCATTACAAACAGAGTGATCTATTTCAAGTGTTTATTTCTGTTAATGTTGATGATTATGACTTACAGCCAATGAAAACACAAGTCATTATCTCAGTAAATTAGAATTAAAAAACACCTGCAAAGGCTTCCTAAGCGTTTAAAAAGGTCGCTTAGTCTGTTTCAGTAGACTCCACAATCATGGGGAAGACTGCTGACTTGACAGATGTCCAGAAGGAAGTCATAGACACACAGCACAAGGTCCCAGAGTTCCAATTTTCATTTGGAAATCAAGGTCCCAGAGTCTGGAGGAAGAGTGGGGAGGCCACAATCCAAGCTGCTTGAGGTCTAGTGTGACGTTTCCACAATCAGTGATGGTTTGGGGAGCCATATCATCTGCTGATGTAGGTCCACTGTGTTTTATCAAGACCAAAGTCAGCGCAGCCGTCTACCAGGAAATTTTAGAGCACTTCATGCTTCCCTCTGCCGACAAGCTTTTTGGAGATGGAAATTTCATTCTCCAGCAGGTCTTTGCACCTGTCCACACTGCCAAAAGTACCAATACCTGGTTTAAAAACAACAGTATCACTGTGCTTGATTGGCCAGCAAACTCACCTGACCTTAACCCCATAGAGAATCTATGGGATATTGTCAGGAGGAAGATGAGAGACTCCAGATCCAACAATGCAGACAAGCTGAAGGCTGCTATCAAAGCAACCTGGGCTTCCATAACACCTCAGCAGTGCCACAGGCTGATCGCCTCCATGCCACATTGCCGCATTGATGCAGTAATTGATGCAAAAAGAGCCCCGACCAAGTATTGAGTGCATATACTGAACATACATTTCAGTAGGCCAACATTTCAGATTTTAAAAACATTTTTCAAGCTGTTGTTATAAAGTATTCTAATATACTGAGATAATGACTTTTTTGTTTTCATTGGCTGTAAGCCATAATCATCAACATTAACAGAAATAAACACTTGAAATAGATCACTCTGTTTGTAATGACGCTATATAATATATGAGTTTCACTTTTTGTATTGAAGAACTGAAATATATTAACTTTTTGATGATTTTCTAATTTAGAGAGATGTACCTGTATATAGATAGATATAGCTATAGATAGATATATAACTATATACATCTATATCTATCTATAAATCTATATCTATCTATAAAAAGAGCTACAAGCAGGTTTAGGCCATAGCATCGCAGAGTAATGCAGGTGAATAAATTGGGACCCTAGTGACAGGCGGAAAATCCAACTAGGTCCAAGTATTTACTACTTGTTTATTGCTGTACAGGAAGCCCCAATACACATTAGACTTAACGTGGACTGACCTCTGCGCAAGTGCCAGGCCCGCCTGACAGTCTAATATGTCTGGGGGCACCTGACAGGTGGGCGATGTCGGACTGATGATCCTATCCTGTACAGATAAGCCGCCACCAGAGATATCTGACGGCAACTCCCAGAGAACACGGGAGCACTCACCATCCACAACTAATAAGGTGTATGGGGGTAAAGGTGTCCACTACTCGCGAGAGCTAATAAGGTGTATGGGGGGTAAAGGTTTCCACTGCTCGCGACAGCTAATAAAGTGTATGGGGGTAAAGGTGTCCACTACTTGCGACAGCTAATAAAGTGTATGGGGTGTAAAGGTGTCCACTACTCACGACAGCTAATAAGGTGTATGGGGGGTAAAGGTGTCCACAGCTCGCGACACCTAATAAGGTGTTTGGGGGGTAAAGGTGTCCACTACTCTCGACAGCTAATAAAGTGTATGGGGGGTAAAGGTTTCCACTGCTGGTGACTGCTAATAAGGTGTATGGGGGGTAAAGGTGTCCACAGCTTGCGACAGCTAATAAGGTGTTTGGGGGGTAAAGGTGTCCACTACTCGCTACAGCTAATAAGGTGTATGGGGGTAAAGGTGTCCACAACTCGCGACAGCTAATAAGGTGTATGGGGGGTAAAGGAGTCCACTACTCCCGACAGCTAATAAGGTGTATAGGGGTAAAGGTGTCCACAACTCGCGACAGCTAATAACGTGTATAGGGGGTAAAGGTGTCCACTGCTCAGACAACCCCTTCCTTACCGGGTTATCTGTTATTATTTTATTTTTTTCTTATGGGTCTAAGAACTAACAAGCAGGTAAATTGGAACTACCTGCTTGTTCTGCTCGGTGCCGATCTCTGAAGGCTCAGAGCAATCACGGATCGCTACTGCCGGCAGTTCTGTGGCTGCCAGTGATGCCACATTGACAGAGCCAATGCTTCTCTTCCACTCTGTCAACAGAGCGTTACTGCTGATGTCATGCTGATTGACAGCCGACCCCCTAAACTAACTGTAGGGAGGCGGTATACTCACCACCCTGGCCACGGCGGTGTCCTCTTTCCTTGCTGTGCTTTCTCCTGCTCTGGATCTGTGCACACCGCACAGATCTCCCAGCGGTGCGCCTAGTTTGTGCGCGCTCCCCGGTTCTTAAAGGGGCAGCAAGCACTTTGGAAATGCTCCAGCCAATAGCTGGGAGGCATCAAGCATTTAAGGCACGTCCCCATTAGGGAGGTGCGTGAGCAACATTCTCCATTTAGTAGTTTTGTGCAGCTAGTGAGTTGCCAGGTTCCTGTATCCCGTACATTGTTAGTCTGAACCTTTTCCTATATCCTGTGTTGTGTACCTGAACACAGACACTGCTCCGGCGGTACCTGAGCCTGATACCGCTGCTGTGGTTCTTGAACCTGAAGCCGCTCCAGCGGCATCCGAATATGTATCTGTTCCGGCGTTACTTGAACCAGCACCAGTGTCTTCCTTGTTAGCGTTTAATAAAAAATAACCTTTAATAGTATATTAAAATCAACTCAAATAAAGTGAAAACATAGTGCTGTCAAAAACACCACACACAAATGATGAGATATCTAGTATCTCAGATACAAGAACCATGCCCGAAAAGCCAACGCAGGCCAGTATGTATACATAACACACCCTCATGAGTAAAAACAGAAGGAATGGTGCGCCTACACGGGTATTCTGTCAAATGAATCAAATATGATCCTGCGTTAGAATGAGTAGGCTACAGTATTGTGTCTTTGGGTTATGAATCTATCACATGTCCCGACCCTATAAAAATCGTATAAGCACCTGAGGATATACCTCTTTGCATACCAATAAACTGCATGAACCATCAACATTTGTCTTATTGGAGACCTAATTTCTTTGGTTAGTATAGACAGAGATGATAAGGTAACAGTTGGTCTCTGGATGCAGTAACACATACACAATACAAAATAATGCACAACAGCATGGGCCGTCACTGCATGTCCTCTTAGTATGTCACTCCCAACTATAATCTATCTATGAGAATCAGCTAGACAACTCGGGTCTGATGCAGATACAGATTAAAGGAGATACAGGTGCTTCTCACAAAATTAGAATATCATCAAAAAGTTATATTTAGTTCTTCAATACAAAAAGTGAAACTCATATTATACAGAGTCATTACAAACAGAGTGATCTATTTCAAGTGTTTATTTTTGTCAATGTTGATGATTATGGCTTATAGCCAATGAAAACACGAAAGTCATTATCTCAGTAAATTAGAATAATTAACAAAAACACCTGCATAGGCTTACTACGCATTTAAAAAGGTCCCTTAGTCTGTTTCAGTAGGCTCCACAATCATGGGGAAGACTGCTGACTTGACAGATGTCCAGAAGGTAGTCATTGACATACTCCACAAGGAGGGTAAGCCACAAAAGGTCACTGCTAAAGAAGCTTTCTGTTCACAGAGTGCTGTATCCAAGCATATTAATGGAAAGTTGAGTGGAAGGAAAAAGTGTGGTAGAAAAAAGGTGCACAAGCAACCGGGATAACCACAGGATTGTTAAGAAAAGGCCATTCAAAAATTTGGGGGAGAGTGACAAGAAGTGGACTGCTGCTGGAGCCATTGCTTCAAGAGCCACCACACAGACGTATCCAGGACAGGGGCTACAAGTGTCGCATTCCCTGTGTCAAGCCACTCATGACCAATAGACAACGCCAGAAGAGTCTTACCTGGGCAAGGAGAAAAAGACCTGCACTGTTGCTCAGTGGTCGAAGGTGTTGTTTTCAGATGAAAGTAAATTTTGCATTTCATTTGGAACTCAAGGTCCCAGAGTCTGGAGGAAGAGTGGAGAGGCCACAATCCAAGCTGCTTGAGGTCTAGTGTGAAGTTTCCACAATCAGTGATGGGAGCCATGTCATCTGCTGGTGTAGGTCCACTGTGTTTTATCAAGACCAAAGTCAGCGCAGCCGTCTACCAGGAAATTTTAGAGCACTTCATGCTTCCCTCAGCCGACAAGCTTTTTGGAGATGGAAATATCATTCTCCAGCAGGACCTGGCACCTGTCCACACTGCCAAAAGTACCAATACCTGGTTTAAAAACAACAGTATCGCTGTGCTTGATTGGCCAGCAAACTTGCCTGACCTAAACCCCATAGAGAATCTATTATAGAGAATCTATGGGGTATTGTCAAGAGGAAGATGAGAGACACCAGACCCAGCAATGCAGACGAGCTGAAGGCTGCTATCAAAGCAACCTGGGCTTCCATAACACCTCAGCGGTGCCACAGGCTGATCGCCTCCATGCCACGCCACATTGATGCAGTAATTGATGCAAAAGGAGCCCTCGCACAGTATTGAGTGCATTTACTGAACATACATTTCAGTAGGCCAACATTTCAGATTTTAAAAACATTTTTCAAGCTGTTGTTATAAAGTATTCTAATTTACTGAGATGACTTTTGTGTTTTCATTGGCTGTAAGCCATAATCATCAACATTAACAGAAATAAACACTTGAAATAGATCACTCTGTTTGTAATGACTCTATATAATAGGGTAGTTTAGAGAGATGGGAGGGTCCAGCAACCCACATACCTCACCACTGGGTGTGGTTAACTGCCTATAAAATGGAGGCTGTTGTTTGTCACATCGTCTGTGTGTCTAGAGGGAGAAGGTCTCCAGTGTATTTTTTGCCTCCAGACCGAGCCAGGACACTGGACGCTACACCACCCTGTGTGACCACAGTGCTGGCTAACCAGAGACTAAGCTATAAGGACTGTTATCTTTGTTTTTGCCTGCACTAAAGGCTGTTTGTTTGCATTTTCCTTTTGACGGTTTATGAAGCCAAGAAACCACTATGGACATTTAAAGGAACATGCCTCCTGTTTGCCTCAAACCGCACCTGAGTGAGTACCATCCCTACAATGTATACACACATGTATAAACAAGATTTATGCATTATAATTTTACTATACAGTGTCAGCAGTCTTAAGATATAATACCACTGTTACTATGCATTGAAACAAAAGGACATCACGAAAAATAAACACATGATTGTCCAAAGATAAGGAACAATCTCACCCAATTTCTGATCAGCAGTTCTATCAGAAGCCACATCTGGGAACTCTGTCCAGATTATGCAGAGGGGAGATGTCCTTAACTGTACTCCCGATGCGTTTCTTTAAAAGACAGATTCATCAGGGGAGTTTGCTTTCTTATGCATGGTCTATCATCCATAGACCTAAAGTGGTTATCAGTGATTCATAGTTGCTGCTCTGTGAGACTCATCACTTGTAAACTCTTAAAAGCGCCGCGCTCCTAGGAATCCGTCCTTGGCTTGTGACGCATATCCGGCCGGTGGACCGCATTTATGCGATATGACCCACATATCCAGCCGCATGAAGCGATGGAGTGACGTCACTTCCAGTGCCTGCGCTCAGCTGACCGGTCTGTTTGGCCTTGCGGTCGCCCTGGAAACGAAGGGAGGACAGCATCTCTCCTTAATTCAACTATCTGGCTAATATAGATATAGTAAGGGTAGCCATAAATCATATCCATCCACAAATGCAACGGATGGAGATGGCAAATGACTAAGCATAATGACATTGGTCCATCATATTGGATCCATTGAGTCATAGCCTCAAATAGCATTTTGCAGGTATATCCACTCAGGTGCAACCCCAGGCAATGGTCTCTGTAGATGAAAACAATACAAATCCTTTATATACGAATGGTTAGTATCCCAGGGGGACCAAGAGAGTGAAAATTAGTCATAAAAATAAAGTGGGAATGGCAATGGGGATTGTATTTTAATATATATATAGGCTCTACGTGAGTGTACACCACAGACTAAGGTACAAAGGAAAGACACCTAAAAAAACTCAAAAGAGAGCAGGAGGAACTATTTATCACTAATTTCAGACCTAATCAGTCTATGCCCTACCTATAGTGGAGGTTGTCACCCTAGAGTCCTGCGCAATTGGCGCCCCCACCCTAGTCTGCCTGACCCTTTCTAACCCTTACATTATAGGAATGGGGTAAAGGACAATTATTTGTTTAGAACTGTAGGATGTGTGGTCCTAAGTTTAAAAATCCACTTTGCCTCCTTCTGTAAAATGAGCTTATCCCAATCACCACCCCTAACATGGAGGGTAATTTTATCAATCCCTATAAATTTTAGTTTCTGTGTTACCTTGATGCATCTGATTAAGGTAAAACAAAAGAGGAAAAAAGTCAGCTCAACTTACTCCGACATCGGGTGCACGGAACAGCCAGCAATGCACCGGGAGATTAACAGGAATACAAAAATCAGAAATAAAGCCCGTGCTTTATTATAAAGCCCGTGCGGGCTGTGACTTTTCTGCATATGATTTTTAAAATACTTTTCCAATAATGGATTATTGATTTTAAAGAAGTCTTTTAGATGCTGGATCACTCCTGTTTTTTTTTCCTATCTGATTAAGGTGGTTTGCAATGAGTGCATCCCTCTTATTTACTATGTCCCAAAGGAACTCCCTCCCTCTTCGTCTTTCCTACGTACTCCATGCCACACTCACAGGTGGCCTTATATACGATGCCCTTCGTGCGGCAATTGATGAACTGTCTAATTGAGTATGAAGTATCTGTGACATTGCTTTTAGGCCCTGTTGACACATTCAGTATTTGGTCAGTATTTTACCTCCGTAGTTGTAAGCCAAAACCAGGAGTGGAACAATCAGACGAAAAGTATAATAGAAACACGTCACCACTTCTGTATTTTTCACCCAATCCTGGTTTTGACTTGCAAATACTGATGTGAAATGCTGACCAAATACTGAATGTGTGAACTTGGGCTTAAATTTTTTTACAGGGAGAATTGCCCTACATGATTTCCATTTGCCACCCCTAAAACATCGTTTAGTCTGTGTGCTCAGGCAAGTAGGATTGGTTGCAGACTGAAAATGACTATGGACCAGTCTATCTCTGAGGGACTTGCCCTTTCTAAACGTAATTTGCGGTACAGGGGTAATTTCATCTTTTATGTCGTTATCCATAAGCAAAACGGGCCAGTGTGTCAAGGGTTTACTGCAACAGAGAGGAGCCAGAAGATTGCAGCGTCTGATTCCTCCCACTCCTGCACGCACTAGAAGCCTTTCACCATCATTTTAAATGGTGCAGATTTCTTTCAGCAGTGAAGGGGTTCATCTGCTCAGTTGTGAGTTCCACGAAGCTTACCTGCATTAAGGCTCTCAGATGTCCAGTATTAGCCACTACCCGCTGTAACGGGTCTGGGAGGCGGAACCTCTGAGCTACTATACAAGGGGGCGGTCCTTGTAAGGGAGCGGGTGGCGACCAGGGAAGACGGGCAGGAAGTCACAGCAGGTGACCGGGACAGTCTCTGAGTGAACGGGCTGGAGGTCACGGCAAGTGACCGGGGCAGTCTCTGGATGAACGGGCAGATGGTCACGGCAAGTGACCGGGGCAGTCTCTGGGTAAAGGATTGGTACGACCTGTGGCGGCTGATGATAGACGTGAGCTCCCAGGTGAGCAGGCGAGAGTCTCTGGATGAACGGGTGGTCACAGCATGTGACGGCGGAGCCTCCAGGAAGACCAACAGACAGGCGGCAGATGAGCGCTCCCAGGTGAGCGGGCAGAAGTCTCTGGACAGGCGGGTGGTCACAGCACGTGACGGCAAAGCCTCCAGGTAGGCTAGCAGACAGGCAGCAGATGAGCGCTCCCAGGTGAGCGGGCAGGAGTCACTGGACAGGCAGGTGGTCACAGCACGTGACGGCGGAGCCTCCAGGTAGGCTAGCAGGCAGGTAGCAGATGTGTGCTCCCAGGTGAGCAGGCAAGCTGGTCCATAGACAGACTGACAGGAGTTGGAAGGCAGACCGTCGGACCTCAGGCAAGCAGGCAGGTGGCTGAAGTGCGCTCCCAGGTGAGCGGACAGGCTGGTCCTTAGACAGACTGACAGGAGTAGTAAGGCAGACCGTCGGACCTCAGACTAGCAGGCAGGTAGCAGGTAATCAGGCAGGAATCTGGCAGGTATCTGGCAGGTAACTGGCAGGTAACTGGTAACGGGACCTGAGGGCTGAAGCAGAGTAGTGAACAGTGCAACAACATTGCTCGGGCACCTCCATTTTGGAGGAGGTGCCTTATATATGGTGAAGTCCTCCGGCCATTGGCCGGGGACTCCTTAGGACGGCGCGCGCGGCCCCTTTAAGAGGGAGGGAGAGCGCGCACGCGCGCCCTAAGCACAGTGGCCGGGAAGGAGCGTGCGCTGCCAGCAGAGCGGGAGGAGGACGCCGGGCACGGAGCAGAGAGGTGAGGGGAACAGCGTCCCTGCCTAGCAGAGGGCAGGGACGCCGGCGCTACAGTACCCCCCCTTTAGGCCCCCCCTTTTTTAGGCCAGACAAAAATTTAGCTAGGATAAGAGGGGCATGGATGTTCTCCCGGGGCTCCCATGTTCTCTCCTCAGGACCAAACCCCTTCCAATCTACTAGAAAAAAGGTCTTTCCTCTTACCCTTTTGGTGGCAAGAATGTTCTCTACCTCAAACTCGTCCTCAGCAGAAACCGGAGCAGGAGGCGTACCTGTAGACTTGGAAAAAGAGTTAAGTACCACAGGTTTGAGGAGAGATACATGGAAGGAGTTAGGGATCCGTAAGTTGGCCGGGAGTTTCAATTTATAGGCCACCGGGTTGATCTGACTGATGACCTCCAGAGGACCGATGAACCGAGGCCCTAACTTGTAAGAAGGTATCTTGAGTCGGACATATTTAGATGAGAGCCAGACTTTATCTCCAGGACGAAATTGTGGAGGATCCAGGCGTTTTTTGTCAGCGTGTCTTTTCATCCGTTCGGACGACTGAAGGAGTGCGGATCGGGTACTCTCCCAAATGGAGGAAAATTTGCTAACGAGAGATTCCGCAGCCGGGTTGTCCACAGAGGTGGAGACAGGAAAAGGAATCCGAGGATGCTGACCGAAGACTACAAAAAACGGGGATTTGGAGGAGGATTCGCTCTTGTGATTGTTATAAGAGAACTTGGCCCATGGTAGGAGATCCACCCAGTCTGAATGATGGGCATTAACGAAGTGCCGGAGGTAACTGGTCAGGTTCTGATTGATCCGCTCCACTTGATCATTGGACTGTGGGTGGTAAGCGGAAGAGAAGTCCAGGGTGACGTCTAGCAGTTTACAAGTGGCTCTCCAGAAACGTGAGGTGAACTGTACCCCACGATCCGACACGATGTGGAGGGGCAGACCATGAAGACGGAAGATGTGGCGGATAAAGTCTTTAGCCAGCTCGGGTGCAGACGGGAGGGCTGGCAGGGGAATAAAGTGAGCCATCTTGGAAAAGCGATCAGCGACCACCCAAATGACCGTACAACGGGCGGAGACGGGGAGATCAGTTATGAAGTCCATAGCAATATGCTGCCAGGGGGCAGCAGGCACAGGAAGCGGAAGGAGGCGACCGGCTGGCAGGTGTCTCGGGACTTTGTTGCGGGCGCAGGACACACAGGCAGAAACAAAGTCTATTACGTCCTTGTGCAGGGTAGGCCACCAGTAGTGCGGGGCAATAAGCTGGAGGGTCTTTTTCTGACCGGCGTGGCCAGCTAGTTTAGACGAATGGCCCCAGTGTAGGATCTTCTTCCGATCAGGTACTGAAACAAACGTCTTACCGGGAGGGAGACGATTTAGACTCACGGGAGCCACCTGCATTACTCTGGCGGGATCGATGATATGTTTAGGTTCTTCCTCGAGATCGGACACCAGAAAGGATCGGGACAAGGCGTCAGCTTTGACGTTTTTGTCAGCCGGGCGAAAATGAAGAACAAAATCAAAGCGAGCAAAAAACAAGGACCACCGGGCTTGGCGCGGGTTAAGTCTCTGGGCATGCTGGAGGTAAGCCAAGTTCTTGTGGTCAGTGTAAATTATTACCGGGTGAAGAGCCCCCTCGAGTAGGTAACGCCACTCCTCCAACGCCAGCTTGATGGCCAATAACTCTCGGTCTCCTATGGAATAGTTGCGCTCAGAAGAGGAGAAGAGTTTGGAGAAGAAGCCACAAGTTACCATTCTCCCGGAAGATGATTTTTGAGTAAGTACCGCTCCGGCTCCAGAGGAGGAGGCGTCAACTTCCAGGAAGAACTGCTTGTTGCCGTCCGGGCGATGCAGCACCGGGGCGGAAGAGAAAGCCTGTTTTAAGGAAAGAAAGGCTTCCTCTGCTTCGGGCGGCCACTCTTTGGGATTAGTACCCTTACGGGTGAGCGCGGAAATTGGGGCAGTCCGGGAAGAGAAGTGTGGTATGAAGAGGCGGTAGTAGTTAGCGAAGACCAGGAATCGCTGAATGGCCTTCAACCCCTCCGGTCGGGGCCATTTCTCGATGGCAGACAGTTTCTCTGGATCCATTCGTAGGCCGGTCTGAGAAATAATGTAGCCCAAAAACGGAAGCGAGGTCTGCTCAAAGAGGCACTTCTCATATTTAGCGAAGAGGTGATTCTGCCTGAGCCTGAGCAGGACCTGACGAACGTCCCTCCGGTGAGTCTGGAGATCCGGAGAGAAGACCAAGATGTCGTCCAGGTACACCACTACGCAGGAGTAGAGAAGGTCCCGGAAGATGTCATTGACCAACTCTTGAAAGACGGCAGGAGCGTTACAGAGACCAAAGGGCATTACCAGATATTCATAGTGGCCGTCCCGGGTGTTGAATGCCGTCTTCCATTCATCCCCCTGACGGATACGAACCAGGTTGTACGCCCCACGGAGGTCCAGTTTGGTGAAGATTCTAGCCCCCCTCAGACGATCAAATAACTCCGGAATGAGCGGAAGGGGGTACTTATTCTTCACCGTGATCTGGTTAAGGCCTCTATAGTCTATACAGGGACGGAGAGAGCCGTCCTTCTTTTTGACGAAAAAGAAGCCTGCTCCCGCCGGGGAGGTAGATTTCCGGATGAATCCCCTGGCCAGATTCTCCTCAATATATTCGGACATCGACCGGGTCTCAGCAGCGGATAATGGATAAATACGCCCACGGGGAGGAGTAGTACCAGGTAACAGGTCGATAGGGCAGTCGTATGGTCTATGAGGGGGTAGTGTCTCTGCTTCCTTTTTATTAAAGACATCAGCATAAGACCAATAAGGAATCGGAAGTCCAGGTAGATTAGCTGGGGTAGGAGAAGGACGGACGGGATGGACGGGAACCAGACAGGTCTTATGGCAGTCCTGTCCCCGGCGAAGGACTTCTCCGGTCTGCCAGTCAAGCACGGGTGCATGTCTCTGGAGCCAAGGTAGGCCTAGCAAGAGGGCGTGGGAGAGTCCAGGCAGAACATGAAAGGAGATACTCTCAAAATGCAACATTCCCACCTGCAGAGTAATGGATTCGGTGATGAGTTGGATGGGGCGTGGTAAGAGGCCCCCATCCACGGCAGCAACAGACAAGGGTACAGCCAGAGGTTTGGTGGGGATGCGGTATTTCTCTACCAGGGACTGTGAAATAAGATTCCCGGCTGCTCCAGAGTCAAGTTGGGCTAGTTCGAAATAACGGTTCTCCCCGCAGACGATTGAGACTGACAACAGCAGAGATGGAGAGGATTTATTTTTGTCTAGGTCGACCTCTCTGAGCGAACCTAGACACAGGCGTTTCCCGACCTCTCCGGGCAGGTACGGATCCGGTGCTCCTTACTGCCACAGTAGAAGCAGCTCCCCTCGGCACGGCGTAAGTCCTGACGGGTTTTGACCATCTTGGTCTGGTCGACCTGCATAGGCTCAGGAGAGTGTACCTGGGTAGAGACGGAGGGAGTGACGGGTTTCTGAAAAGTAGGAGCTAGACGTGGTAACCTCCTCTCACGGGTGACCTCTTTGGCACGCTCCTGGAACCGTAGGTCAATCCGGGTGGCAAGAGTTATTAGGTCATCGAGAGTGGTAGGGATGTCCCGACCGGCAAGTTCATCTTTAATACGGCCGGACAGACCCTCCCAGAAGACGGATACCAGAGCGTCGTTATCCCAGGCCAGCTCCGAGGCAAGGGTACGGAACCGTATGGCATATTGGCCCACGGTGAGACTTCCCTGACGGAGGCGTAGCAGTGATGATGCGGATGAGGTCTTCCGTCCGGGTTCGTCGAAGACTTTCCGGAAAGCCGTGAGAAAAGCAGGCAAGTTGGACACCAGGGGGTCTCCTCTCTCCCATAGAGGATTTCGCCAGGCCAGGGCCTCCCCGGTGAGATGGGACATGATGAATGCAATTTTGGCTCGGTCGGAGTTAAACTGGTGGGACAATAGTTCAAAGTGCAGGGTGCACTGATTTATGAAGCCCCGAGCCTGGGCGGAGTCGCCTCCGAAGCGAGGAGGTGCAGAAAGCCGGGGTCCGGGGTAGGATACCATGGTATTAGTGGGCAGCGGAGCTGCCGGATTGCGAGACATGGCACTGGCGGAGGTTGCTGGTGGAGCAGTCAGAGTGTCCAGGCGAGTATTGACATTCCGCAGGTGACCCAGGATGGACTCCTGTTGGGACCTTTGACGGGACAGTTCATGACACAGGTCCGAGAGCGAGGGAGCTTGGGTGCCACCGGGTTCCATGGCCCGAGCAAACTGTAACGGGTCTGGGAGGCGGAACCTCTGAGCTACTATACAAGGGGGCGGTCCTTGTAAGGGAGCGGGTGGCGACCAGGGAAGACGGGCAGGAAGTCACAGCAGGTGACCGGGACAGTCTCTGAGTGAACGGGCTGGAGGTCACGGCAAGTGACCGGGGCAGTCTCTGGATGAACGGGCAGATGGTCACGGCAAGTGACCGGGGCAGTCTCTGAATGAACGGGCAGATGGTCGCGGCAAGTGACCGAGGCAGTCTCTGAATGAACGGGCAGATGGTCACGGCAAGTGACCGGGGCAGTCTCTGGGTAAAGGATTGGTACGACCTGTGGCGGCTGATGATAGACGTGAGCTCCCAGGTGAGCAGGCGAGAGTCTCTGGATGAACGGGTGGTCACAGCATGTGACGGCGGAGCCTCCAGGAAGACCAACAGACAGGCGGCAGATGAGCGCTCCCAGGTGAGCGGGCAGAAGTCTCTGGACAGGCGGGTGGTCACAGCACGTGACGGCAGAGCCTCCAGGTAGGCTAGCAGACAGGCAGCAGATGAGCGCTCCCAGGTGAGCGGGCAGGAGTCACTGGACAGGCAGGTGGTCACAGCACGTGACGGCGGAGCCTCCAGGTAGGCTAGCAGGCAGGTAGCAGATGTGTGCTCCCAGGTGAGCAGGCAAGCTGGTCCATAGACAGACTGACAGGAGTTGGAAGGCAGACCGTCGGACCTCAGGCAAGCAGGCAGGTGGCTGAAGTGCGCTCCCAGGTGAGCGGACAGGCTGGTCCTTAGACAGACTGACAGGAGTAGTAAGGCAGACCGTCGGACCTCAGACTAGCAGGCAGGTAGCAGGTAATCAGGCAGGAATCTGGCAGGAATCTGGCAGGTATCTGGCAGGTAACTGGCAGGTAACTGGTAACGGGACCTGAGGGCTGAAGCAGAGTAGTGAACAGTGCAACAACATTGCTCGGGCACCTCCATTTTGGAGGAGGTGCCTTATATATGGTGAAGTCCTCCGGCCATTGGCCGGGGACTCCTTAGGACGGCGCGCGCGGCCCCTTTAAGAGGGAGGGAGAGCGCGCACGCGCGCCCTAAGCACAGTGGCCGGCAAGGAGCGCGCGCTGCCAGCAGAGCGGGAGGAGGACGCCGGGCACGGAGCAGAGAGGTGAGGGGAACAGCGTCCCTGCCTAGCAGAGGGCAGGGACGCCGGCGCTACACCCGCTACTATATATTCTTGGCTTTGGCTTGGAGTCATTGCCAGAGCTAGCTTATGCTGCATGGTTCTAGGAGTGTGGTGGAGTGTTGCTGTTGGAGAAGGCGTTTGGAGGATTTAAGCTAAGACTGTTGAGCGCTTTAGGTTGTGTGTAATCCTCTTCTTCTCCTATTTTGTTTTTATCCCCATTCCCCACTTCCCGGTGTTTACTTCTGTTGTTTGCGCACATATATTTGTATGATTGGTACTCTGGCTCCTCTCTGTTGCGGTAAATCATTGACAGAACCCACCCTTCTACAAGGGACCTCCGGAGCTTCAGGACCCGGGTTTATCAGGTTGTGCCACGTAAAAAGACCTTATCAACCTGACGGCATGGACATCAGATGCTGGTACCCACATCCTCTCCTCAGGATCGTAACCCCTCCAGTGTACCAGATACTGAAGCGACCGACGAACTAAGTGAGAATCAACAATCGTAGCTGTTTGAAATTCCAAATTTCCATCCACAATGACTGGAAATGGCGGTAGCGGTGATGATACTGAGGATGCAACGTATTTCTTGAGTAGAGAAAGATGAAATAAATTATGGATCCTAAAGGTGGGCGGCAAAGCAAGGCGGAATGCTACGGGATTGACGACGGCCACAATCTTATAATGACCGATGAACTTGGGACCCAGTTTCCAAGAGGAAACTTTCAATTTAATGTTCCTTGAGGACAATCACACCAAGTCACCAAGACACAGGCCCGGACCCACCACAAGTCTACGATCAGCCACTTTTTTATATTTGAACCCATCTTCCTCAAACTATCAAAACCCCTTGCACACAGACGTAATGGAAGATTAAAACTGTTCTATTTCAGGTAATTCTGAAGAACGATTACTATTAAATGAGCTGAATTAACGATGAAATCCGTATGCCCTGAAGAACGGGGACTTACCAGTAGATTCATGACAACGATTATTCACTGCGAATTCAGCTAGAGGTAAGTAAGTAACCCAATCCTCCTGATTCTCAGACACAAAACTCCTAAGATAAGTCTCAAGATTCTGGTTAACACGTCCAGATTGCACATTAGACTGTGGGTGAAATGCTGAAGAGAACGACAAATGGATCCCCAAACGAGTGCAAAACACCCTCCAAAATTTTGGAAATAAACTGCACCCCCCAATCAGAAACAATATCGGTAGGGATCCCATGTAATTTTATGATCTCTCTGATGAAAATCTGCACCAAAGTCTTGGCATTAGGTAAGGCGGGTAGCGCAATGAAATGTGACATCTTACTATATCTGTCAACCACCACTAAGATTACAGTATTACCTGCCGACAGAAGTAGATCAGTGATAAATCGACCGATAAATGAGTCCAAGGTCTACTGGAAATCGCCAATGCTTGGAGAGACTCAGACGGACGAGTATGAGAGGTCTTAGAATGTGCACAGACACTGCAGGCAGCTGCATTCTCCAGAACATCCTGATGAACCCCTGACCACCAAAAACGCAGAGTAAGGAGAGGTCACTGGTGTTTCACATGTGACAGTCGCCCTGCAGTTGGTTGCAGGAGATCTCTTTGTTTGGCATTACAGACACTTTCTTCGATCTGTCTCATTCTAGGACCCAGCCGCTACCTCCCTCCGGCTAATTGACACCCAGGTCTGGGTGTTTAAATACTTCCTGTTTCCTATAGGGAGGTGCCGGTGATATTCGCATGACCTCTTGTGAAGGCTTGGAGCTGTTGCAGTCTGCTTACTTCCTCTTTGGTACTAAGAGGCCGTGTGTGTAATCTCTCTGAAGTTGTCTCAAGCTTAGTTACTTCCCCCATGTCTGTCTCCACTTCCTGTCTTTAGTTGTTAGTGGGGACTGACTAGTGCTCACCCCTCCCCCCCCCACTTCCCTAGCCAGGGCCTAGCTGTTGGGAGATACAGGGTTTTAGGTTCCTGATCGGCGATTGGTGAAAAACCAATATAGGGGCGGTAGGGAAGACAGGGTGATATCAGATCAGCCTAGGAGGTCTCTACCCCCTCTTTCCTTAGTGTCTGGGTTCCCTTCCCCTCATCCCTTTGTGTTGCACTTTGTCTTTCTTACACTGTGCGTGACATTATCACCGGCCATGCACCTTTAGGAAAAAAACAAAAAACTGACACTTGGGTTTAATTGTGTGTTTGTTTTTTTTCCGGGGCTTGTTTTTTTTTCTCCTTGGTATGGGTTCAGTTGCAGAGCAGCTGTGTGGTCTGTCTCTGGAGGTGAATGACCTCCGCTGTGAGGTTCAGCAACAGCATCAGCGGCTGCTGGTAGCTAATGTGGGGGCCCCTGCAGGTCGGCCTGTCCAGCCGGAACCCAAGGTTGCCCTCCCGGACAGGTTTTCAGGAGGTAGGGACACATTTTTTGTGTTCAAGGAGGCCTGCAAACTGTACTTTAAACTTCGCCCTTACTCCTCCGGAAGTGAGGAGCAGCGAGAGGGAATTGTTATCTCACTATTGCGGGGAGATCCTCAATCCTGTGTTTTTTTCTTTACCGCAGGATTCGGTTTGTCTCCAGTCTATGGAGGGGTATTTTGGGGCCCTGGCCCTCATCTACGATGACCCTAACAGAGTTGCCTTGGCTGAGTCTAGGCTACGTCTCCTTCAGCAGGGAAATCGGTAAGTGGAGATGGACTGTTCTGAATTCTGTAGATGGGCAACGGATTCTAAATGATATGACTCAGCCCTTAGAAGCCAATTTTGTGAGGGCCTTACTGAAAGGTTGAAATATGGTTTGGCAGTATATGAAACCCCTAAGTCTTTGGAGACTGCCATGTCGTTGGCTATACGTATTGTTAGATGCCTTCGGGATAGGCGGGTGAGACCATCTTCTCTGAGGCCTTCTTGTCGGGGTTGTGTACCTCTGCCGGGGGAGCGGTATGGCGGTGAACCAGTGCTGGGGAAGGTAGAGAAACCCATGCAGTTAGGGGGTGCCTCTGCAGCATACATTTCCCCGGAGATTCGCAAGAAAAAAGGCGTATGTTTTTTTTGTGGGAGAAAGGGACATTTTATTGGGGCCTGTCCTTCAGTTCCTAAGCAAAAGGAGTCTCGATTAACCCTTGGTAGCCTGGAGTTGGATAAGCAAGGGGTGCATTTATCGCCAACGTGCAGTTCCTGGTTTGTCCTGACAGCAGAGGTGGTGCTAGAGAGCAAAACCGAGAAAATTTCTGTGTTTGACAGTGGAGCCGGAGTCAGCATGGTTGATACTGAGTTTGTGAAAACTCATGGTCTTGCTTGCTATACTTTAGCTAAACCTATTCCCATCTTCGCCATTGACTCAGCGCCACTTGCACAGAAAGCATTAACTCAGATTGTAAATAATGTAAAACTGAGGGTGGGGTCGGATCATTGTTAAATAATCCCTTGCTATGTACTGGACAGTCTTCCCACCCCACTTGTTTTGGGTCTCCCCTGGTTGGTGAAGCATAATCCGTTGGTGGATTGGCTAGCCAGGGAGATCATTAAATGGGGAAATTACTGCCATGAGAACTGTTTAGATATGTCCCTTGCTACAGTCTCTACGGAAATATTATTTGCTTTTCTGTCTGGTTTTGAGGACGTTTGTCAGGATTTGCCTCCTCATCATGCATATGACTGTCCTGTTAACCTGACCCTCGGAGCTAAACTACCGAAGTCCAGACTATATAATCTTTCTAGCCCTGAGAGACAAGCCATGAAGGATTTCATTGCGGAAAGTCTGGAGAAGGGTTCTTTTTCGTGAAGAAAAAGATGGCGGTCTACGTCCCTGTTTAGATTTTCGTGAATTAAATCAAATTACCATGCGAGATCCATACCCTCTTCCTCTGATTACAGATTTGTTCAGCCAGGTTGTGGGAGCTAAGGTATTTTCCAAGTTGGATTTAAGGGGAGCCTACAATCTGATTAGAATCAGAGAAAGGGACGAATGGAAAACAGCGTTCAATACCCTTGAAGGGCATTACGAGAGTCTGGTTATGCCTTTTGGTTCAACTAATGCACCTGCGGTGTTCCAGCATTTCATAAATTATATCTTCCATCAATTGGTGGAGAGGTTTGTGGTGGTCTATCTGGACGATAATTTGGTTTACTCACCTGATTTTGAGACACATCAGGGGCATGTTAAACAGGTTCTCCAGATACTAAGGGATAACAAACTTTATGCCAGACTAGAAAAATGTGTTTTCACTGTTCAGGAGGTACAGTTCTTGGGGTACTTGGTGTGATCATCGGGTTTTTGGATGGATCCGGAGAAGATCCATGCAGTCCTTGATTGGGACCGTCCCGAGAACCTGAAGGCTCTACAACGTTTTCTGGGCTTTTCTAATTTCTACCGGAAATTCATAGAAAATTATTCAGTAATCGTGAAACCCCTTACTGACAAGACTAGGAAGGGGTCTGATATTTTCCAAATGGTCGGATACCTCCCTCTAGGTTTTTCCTTACTTGAAGAATTGTTTTGCCACGGCATCTATACTCAACCAGATGTTTCCCAATGTTACGGATCCGGGTGGTGGAACCTCTGTGCTGCGGTGCAAGGAGGGACCAGAGGGGCGTAACTAGGTATCAAATCGAACTGACCAAGGTCGCACGGCGGCTCAATCGACTCCGTGAACCAGGGAAAGACCGAGCAGAGGGACCAGCTGCTACTATGGACCAGTCCTTGTATGAGAGAAGGTGACTCCCAAGGGTCAGAAGGCAGGAACTGACCGGTACAGCAGATGAGCACGGCAGGCAGGCTGACGGGTGATCCGGGAAGACGGACTGGCAGACACCACGGGTAACTGGCAGGAGCCTCCAGGTAGGCTGGCTGGTAGGCATGGCAGGTAACTGGTACGTTCTCGGGGTAGGCAGGCAAGCCTGGCCCATAGACAGACTGGCGGGTTAGGACCGTAGGCAGACCGTCGGGCTGGAGAGTGTACTAGGCTGGTGGACTGGACAGGTAGTCAGGCTGGCGGACTGGTAGTCAGGCTGGCGGACTGGACTGGTAGTCAGGCTGGCGGACTGGACTGATAGTCAGGCTGGCGGACTGGACTGGTAGTCAGGCTGGCGGACTGGACTGGTAGTCAGACTGGCGGACTAGACTGGTAGTCAGACTAGCAGCGGGACCTGAGGGCTGAAGCAGAGTTTAGAACACTGAGCTACAACTTTGCAGGGGCACCTCCATTTTGGAGGAGGAGCCTTTTATATGAGAAGTCCTCCGGCCTTTGGCCGGGGACTCCTTAGGACGGCGAGCGCGGCCCCTTTAAGAGGGAGGGAACGCGCGCCCTAAGCACAGTGCTCAGGAAGCTGCATGCGCCGGCAGCAGCAGCTGGAGGGCCGGTAGACGCCGGGCCAGGAGCGCGGCGGTAAGGGGGATGGCGTCTCTGCCTGTCAGGGGGCAGAGACGCTGATGCTACAGTACCCTCCCCCTCTTTTTCAGGGCCAAAATTTTTTTTTTTAAGAAGAAGCGAGGCGTGGATGTTCTCCCTGGGTTCCCAAGTTCTCTCCTCTGGGCCAAACCCCTTCCAATCCACCAGAAAAAAGGTTTTTCCTTTTACCCTTTTGGTGGCCAGAATGTTGTCTACCTCATAGACGTCCTCAGCGGAGACCGGAGCTGGGGAGGTACCTGGATCGTCGGAAAAAGAATTAAGAACAACCGGTTTGAGGAGTGATACGTCGAAGGAGTTGGGAATCCGTAAGGTGGCCGGGAGTTTTAACTTGTAGGCTACTGGATTGATTTGCTTGAGGACTTCAAATGGACCGATGAACCGTGGACCCAACTTATAGGAGGGTATTTTGAGACGAATATGTTTGGAGGAGAGCCAAATCTTGTCTCCCGGACGGAATTGAGGCGGATCCAGAAGTCTCTTATCAGCATGTCTCTTCATCCGCTCGGAGGATTGAAGAAGTGCGGATCTAGTGTCCTCCCAAATGGTGGAAAATTCGCTGACCAGAGACTCCGCGGCAGGATTGTCCAGTGAAGCGGAGACAGGAAACGGAATCCGGGGGTGTTGACCGTAGACCACAAAGAACGGGGACTTGGAAGAAGATTCGCTCTCATGGTTATTATAGGAGAACTCGGCCCATGGTAGAAGCTCTACCCAATCGGTATGGTGAGCGTTGACGAAGTGCCGGAGGAAGCTGGTAAGGATCTGGTTGATACGTTCCACTTGGCCATTGGACTGAGGATGATAAGCAGAGGAGAAATCCAGAGAGACATCCAGAAGCTTACACGTAGCTCTCCAGAAGTGCGAAGTGAACTGGACCCCTCGATCAGACACAATGTGGAGGGGTAGGCCGTGGAGACGAAATATGTGATGGATGAAGTCCTTAGCCAGCACAGTTGCAGACGGGAGACCAGGCAGAGGGATAAAGTGGGCCATTTTAGAAAAGCGGTCAGCGACCACCCAAATGACAGTACAACTGGCAGAAACAGGGCGATCAGTAATAAAGTCCATAGCAATGTGTTGCCAGGGGGCAGCAGGTACGGGAAGAGGCAGGAGACGGCCGGCTGGAAGACGTCTGGGAACCTTGTTGCGGGCACAGGATGAACAGGCCGTGACGAAGTCTACAACATTCTTGCACAGGGAAGGCCACCAGTAATGCCGGGTAATGAGCAGGAAGGTCCTCCGCTGGCCAGCATGGCCGGCTAGTTTAGATGAATGACCCCAGTGAAGAACCTTCTTACGATTCGGAATCGCTACAAACGTCTTAACGGGTGGGAGACTAGACAGGTCCAAGGGAGCCACATTCATCACTTTGGAGGGATCGATGACATGCATAGGCTCCTCCTCTTGATCGGAAGACAGGAAGGATCGGGACAAAGCGTCGGCTTTAATGTTCTTGTCCGCAGGGCGGTATTGTAGGGTAAAGTTGAAACGGGCGAAGAACAAAGACCACCGGGCCTGACGAGGATTGAGTCTTTGGGCATTTTGTAGATATGCCAGGTTTTTGTGGTCAGTATAGATGACCACCGGGTGCAGAGCCCCCTCTAGCAGGTAACGCCACTCCTCCAGCGCCAATTTTATGGCTAGCAGTTCTCGGTCTCCTATGGAATAGTTGCGCTCGGACAAGGAGAAGAGCTTGGAGAAGAAGCCGCAGGTTACCATTCTCCCGCACGGAGATTTCTGGGTGAGCACTGCTCCGGCTCCGGAAGAGGAAGCATCAACCTCCAGAAGGAACTGTTTGTTGCAATCCGGACGGTGCAGCACCGGGGCAGAAGAGACGGTTTGATTTAAGGAGAGGAAGGCCTCCACCGCTTCAGACGTCCATTCCTTAGGATTAGCACCCTTACGGGTGAGCGCAGAGATGGGTGCAGTCCGGGAAGAGAAATGCAGGATGAAGAGGCGGTAATAGTTAGCGAAGCCCAGGAATCGCTGAATCGCCTTCAACCCCCTCCGGTCGGGGCCACTTTAAGACGGCAGAGACCTTCTCGGGGTCCATCCATACACCAGTCTTAGAGATAATATAGCCCAGGAACGGAAGAGAGGTCTGCTCGAAGAGGCATTTCTCAAATTTTGCATATAGGTGATTCTGCCTGAGCCTAAGCAGGACCTGACGAACATCCCTCCGGTGTGTGGGTAGATCCGGAGAGAAGACCAAGATGTCGTCCAGTTACACCACCATGCATGAATATAAGAGGTCACGGAAGATGTCGTTAACTAGTTCTTGGTAGACGGCTGGAGCATTACAGAGGCCGAAGGGCATCACACGGTATTCATAGTGGCCGTCCCGGGTATTGAATGCCGTCTTCCACTCGTCTCTTTGGCGGATCCGGACCAAGTTATATGCCCCACGAAGATCCAGCTTGGAGAAGATCTTCGCGCCTTTAAGGTGGTCGAACAGCTCTGAGATGAGTGGCAGGGGGTATTTATTTTTAATAGTAATCTGGTTAAGTCCCCTATAATCGATACAGGGGCGTAGTGAACTGTCTTTCTTTCCTACGAAGAAGAATCCGGCTCCAGCCGGGGAGGTAGATTTCTGGATGATTTTCTTCGATGTACTCCGACATGGCCCGGGTTTCGGCCAGCGACAAGGGGTAGATACGCCCACGGGGTGGAGTGGCACCGGGTACCAGGTCGATAGGGCAATCATATGGCCTATGAGGTGGCAGTGTCTCTGCCTCCTTCTAGTCGAAGACATCTGCATAGGACCAGTAAGGTGCCGGTAGACCAGGTAAATTATCCGGGGTAGACGGAGGTCGAACCAGGCGAACCGGAACCAGGCGAACCGGAACCAGGCAGGTCTCATGGCAATCCTGCCTCCAACGGAGCACCTCACCGGATCGCCAATTCAGAACAGGTTCATGTCTCTGTAGCCAGGGTAGACCTAGCAAAAGGGAGTGAGAGTCCGGATAGCACATGGAAGGAGATCCTCTCCGAGTGCAACATTCCCACCTGAAGGGTTACAGGCTCTGTGACGAGCAAGATGGTCACCAGAAGGAGCCTTCCATCCACGGAAGCGACTGCCAATGGTTGAGCCAGAGGTTTGGTGGGAATCTGATACTTCTCTACAAGGGACTGAGAAATGAGACTCCCAGCAGCTCCAGAATCCAGGTGGGCGGTTTCAAAGAAGTGGATCTCTCCACAGGAAATAGAAACATATAGAGTCAAGAATGGAGAGGATTTACTCTTGCCTAGGACGACCTCTCCGAGTGGTCCTAGACACTGGAGTTTCCCGGCTTCTCCGGGCAGGAACGGATCTGATGCTCCTTACTACCACAGTAGAAACAGCTCCCCTCGGCACGGCATGTTTCTTGGCGAGACTTGACCATCTTGGTCTGGTCGATCTGCATGGTTTCGGGCGAGCGTGCCCGGGGAGTTGCAGGTTGGGAGGCAGGTTTCTGGAAAACAGGAGCAAGACGAGGAAATCTTCTCTCCCGGGTAGTCTCCTTAGCTCGTTCCAGGAAATGGATGTCAATCTGGGTGGCTAGTGACACCAGGTCATCCAGGGTGGTAGGAATGTCCCGGCCGGCTAGCTCGTCCTTGATCCGTCCGGAAAGACCCTCCCAGAAGGTGGACACCAGGGCCTCGTTGTTCCAGGCAAGCTCAGAAGCGAGGGTACGGAATTGTATGGCATACAGGCCCACGGTGAGACTCCCTTTGTGGAGTCGGATCAATGAGGAGGCAGTAGAAGTCCTTTGTCCGGGCTCATCGAAGACCTTCCGGAAGGCAGTGAGGAAAGCCGGAAGATCGGACACCAGGGCATCCCCTCTCTCCCATAGAGGGTTTAGCCATGCCAATGCTTCCCCAGTGAGGTGAGACATGATGAACGCCACCTTGGCCTGGTCGGAGGGAAACTGATGTGTCAGTAGTTCAAAGTGCAGTGTGCACTGGTTCATAAAACCCCGAAATAAGACGGGGTCACCCCCAAAACGGAGAGGCGCAGAGAGCAGGGGTTCTGAGCTGGATGCCGTGGCACTGGTAGGGAGAGGCGCCACCGGAGCGGGTGTCGCTCGGCTCAAGGCGGATACTGGTGGGACGGACAGCGTGTCCAGGCTAGAGTTGACAGACCGCAGGTAGGTCAGGATGGTTTCCTGTTGGGATCTCTGACAGGAAACCTCCTGGTACAGGTCACCAAGCGAAGGAGCTTGGGGGCCACCGGGTTCCATGGCCCGTGCAAACTGTTACGGATCGGGGTGGTGGAGCCTCTGTGCTGTGGTGCAAGGAAGGACGAGAGGGGCGTAACTAGGTATCAACTCGGACTGACCAAGGTCGCACAGCTGCTCAATCGACTCCGTGAACCAGGGAAGGACCGAGCAGAGGGACCAGCTGCTACTCTGGACCAGTCCTTGTATGAGAGCAGGTGACTCCACCAATCAGAAGGCAGGAACTGACCGGTACAGAAGATGAGCACGGCAGGCAGGCTGACGGGTGATCCGGGAAGACAGACTGGCAGACACCACGGGTAACTGGCAGGAGCCTCCAGGTAGGCTGGCCGGTAGGCACGGCAGGTAAATGGTACGTTCTTCGGGTAGGCAGGCAAGCCTGGCCCATAGACAGACTGGCGGGTTAGGACCGTAGGCAGACCGTCGGGCTGGAGAGTGCACTAGGCTGGCGGACACAGGTAGACAGGCTGGCAGACTGGACTGGTAGTCAGGCTGGCGGACTGGACTGACAGGCTGGCGGACTGGACTGGTAACATCGTTTTTTAAGGTTGAAGGAAGACTAAGTCCATCTAGTTCAACACATAGCCTAACATGTTGATCCAGAGGAAGGCAAAAAAAAATCATGTGGCAAACACTAAGCTCCACATTGGGGAAAAAAAATCCTTCCCGACTCCATACGACAGTCAGACTAGTTCCCTGGATCAACGCCCTATCAAGGAATCTAGTATATATAACCTGTAATATTATACTTTTCAAGAAAGGCATCCATGCCCTTCTTAAATTTTTTTAGTGAATCACTCATTACAACATCATGCGGCAGAGAGTTCAGTAATCTCACTGCTCTTACAGTAAAGAATCCCCATCTGTGATTATGATTAAACCTTCTTTCCTTCAGACATAGAAGATGCCACCTTGTCCCCGTCTCTGGCCTCAGAGTAAAAAGATCAGTAGACAGGTCTTTGAACTGTCCTCTCATATACTTGTACATAGTAATAAGATCACCCCTAAGCCTTCCTTTTTCCACACTAAATAACCTCAAGTGTAATAACCTGTCTTGGTATTGCAGACCCCCAGTCCTCTAATAACCTTGGTCACTCTTCTCTGCACCCTCTCTAGTTCAGCTATGTCTTTCTTATACACTGGAGACCAGAACTGTACACAGTATTCTAAGTGTGGTCGCATTAGTGACTTGCATAGAGGTAAAATTATGTTCTCCTCATGAGCATCTATGCCTCTTTTAATGCATCCCATTATTTTATTTGCATTTGCAGCAGCTTCCTGACACTGGCCACTAAACGTGAGCTTGTCGTCCACCAATACACCCAGGTCTTTTTCAGTTACAGTTTGCCCCAGTGTTTTACAATTAAGCATATAATTATACATTTTATTTCCTCTGCCCAAGTGCATTACCTTACATTTATCCCCATTAAAGCTCATTTGCCATTTATCAGCCCAAGCTTCTAGTTTACATAGATCCTCCTGTAATATAAAATTGTCCTCCTCTGTATTGATTACCCTGCAGAATTTAGTGTCATCTGCAAATATTGAAATACTACTCTATATGCCCCCTACAAGGTCATTAATAAATATGTTAAAAAGAAGGGGGCCCAATACTGACCCTTGTGGTACCCCACTGTTAACTGAGACCCAGTCTGAGTGTTTTCCATTAATAACCACCCTTTGTTTTCCTATCACTGAGACAGTTCTTAACCCACGTACATATATTTTCCCCTATCCCCATTGTTCTCATTTTATGTATCAACCTTTTGTGTGGAACCATATCAAAACCTTTTGAAAAGTCCATATACACAACATCCACTGCATTTCCTTGGTCCAGTCTGGAACTTGCCTCCTCATAAAAACTGATCAGATTAGTTTGACAGGAACGGTCCCTCGTAAACCCATGTTGATATTGGGTCATGAGGTTATTCTTCTTCAGATACTCTAGTATAGCATCTCTTAGGAAACCCTCCAGGATTTTACCCAGAGTAGAGGTTAAGCTTACTGGCCTATAATTTCCAAGTTCAGTTTTTGTCCCCTTTTTGAATATTGGCACCACATTTGTTATACGCCAGTCGTGTGGTACAGACCCTGTTATTATGGAATCTTTAACCGGTTCCCGACCGCCCACTGTGGATAAACGTCGGCGCTTGCTGGGCTCTGTGCAGCACCGACGTTTAAAAACGGTGGGTGTTCTCGCAGCGCTCAGGACCCCCAGGGTCCTGCAAGCGCTACGATTCCGGTGCAGAGCGTTAGCTCTGACAGGGGACATCATCGGGACCTGATTGGATCAGGTCCCAGTGATGTTAACCCTTTGCTATGTTCTATATGCCGCGATCTATAGTGATCGCGGCATATAGAAGATAGAAGGAGGAGAGGGGGTCGTCTTACTTACCTCTCCGACGAGCCCTGATAGCTTCCAGGACCTGGGGTTGCTATGGCAGCTGGAGGTCACATGACCGCCTCCAGCTCTGCCATATATGGTGTCCTGCCTGGCTCAGCCTGCAGCTGAAGCCAGGCAGGAGACTGACTGTGAAACAGTCAGCGAAGATCTCATGTAATGTAATACATGTCTATTACATTACATGACATCAGTGATCAGAAAAATAAAAATTAATGTCCCATACAGGGACTAAGTAAAAATGTAAAAAAAATTAAAAAAAAGGTTTTAAACTGTTAAAAAAAATCACAAAATAAATAAAAATAAATAAATAAAATATTAAACCAATAAATCCGTATATTTTTACATAACCAAAAAAAGTACACATATTTGGTATCGCCGCGTCTGAAACAACCCGAGCTATAAAACTGTCACACTAATTAACTCCTTCTGTGCACACCGTAATAAAAATAAATAAAAAACGGAGCAAAAAAATATGCTTTTTCATCATATCGCCAAACAAAAAGTGGAAAAAAATGCGATCAAAAAACAAAATGGAAATAAAAATGGTACCGCTGAAAACGTCATCTTGTTCCGCAAAAAAAAAGCCGCCATACAGCTCCATCAACCGAAAAATAAAAAAGTTATAGCGCTCAGAATAAAGCAATGCAAAAAAATATTTTTTTCTATAAAATTGTTTTATTGTGTAAAAGCGCCAAAACATAAAAAAAATACAGTAAGTGTAGTATCGCTGTAAACGTACTGACCCAAAGAATAACACTGCCTGATCACTTTTACCACACGCAGAACGGCATAAAAAAATACCTCAAAAAACAATTTCTGAATTGTTTGTTTTTGTTAATTTTACCTCCCAAAAAATGGAATAGAAGGCGATCAAAAAATGTCACGTACCCAAAAATGGTACCAATAAAAATGTCAACTTGTCCCGCAAAAAACAAGCCATCACATGACTCTGTCGGCCGAAATATGGAAAAATTATAGCTCTCAAAATATGGTGATGCAAAAACTAGATTTTGCAAAAAAAAGCGTCTCTTAGTGTGTGACAGCTGTCAGTCATAAAAACCCGATATAAATCTGGTATCTCTGTAATCGCACCGACCCGAAGAATAAAGTAATCTAATCAGTTATATCACACTAGGAACGGCGTAAAAAATAAATAAAACCAATTCTTCACCTGCTACTGATTTGTTTATTATGTCTCCCAAAGATCACAGTAAGGCTCTGCTCACATTTATCCTGCGCTCTGCGCTGAGCACTTACACCAGAGTTTCCGTGTAAATCTCTGAAATACGTGATTCAGACAGAAATCATGACGGAAGATTCCCTGTAATGAGGCAGATATAGGCCACTGTGGATGCCATCTGGCCTGTGATCCCATGGTGTCATTTGTTTTAGGCGTGCATAAAAGTGCGGTTGACCACAGTTTTGTGCACTTCTGAAAAAAAGCACACCGCTAAACAGAGGCCAGACGGAGTTCAGAGTAACTCTGCTGCCTCATTATAGTGAATGGATCCCGCAGGGGTTTCATCTGAATTACATCACTTGGAAATTTAGATGGAAACCCCGATGTAAGTGCTCAGCCTAGAGCGCCGGATAAATGTTACGTAAAATGTTCCCAATAAAAGCTTCAACTCAGTCTTCAAAAAAAGCTAGTCCCCACTCAGGTCCGTCATCTGTTAAAAATATAAGGGACTTCCAAGTTACTGGTAGCAGAAAGGCTCTGGAAAAGCGAAATGGTCCTTGCCCCCCAAAAGAAATTCAGAAAATTTTGTGCTCCCAAATCCAAATGCCTATTCTACAATAATTTGTTCTCCAATTGTCAAATAGCGCTCCGTCCCCCCCAGATCTCGCCGTATGGCTGAGCGGTACGATACAGCCACATATGGGGTATTGCCACTTTTAGAAGAAATTGTGTGACACATTTCGGCACCATTTTTACCCATTGCCCTGTGTGAAAATGTAAAATCTGAGGGTAAAACATTTTTTTGTGGTAAAAATATAATTATGCTTTTTTCACTGCCCAATGGTATAAATTTAAAAATTAAAAAATACTCACTACTTCCCTAGATGAATTCCTTGAGAGGTGTAGTTTACAAAATGGGGTCACTTGTGGGGGTTTCGGCATGTCAGCGACTCTTCAAATGTGACATGGTGTCTGCTGCCTATGCCAGCCAACATAGCGCTCCTTTCTCTTCCGAACCCTGCCATACACCAAAGCAGTGGTTTTCCTCCACATATGGGGTATCGGTGTACTCAGGAGAAATTGCACAACAAATTTCATGGTGCAATTTATCCTGTTACCCTTATGATAATACAAAATTAGGGAATGAAAAACATTTTTTGTGGGAAAAATGTGAAAATTTTATTTTTACGGCTCAATATTATAAACTTCTGTGAAGCAACTGGGGGTGCAAGGTGCTCACCACACATCTAAATAAGTTCCCTAAGGGGTCTAGTTTCCAAAATGGTGTCACTTGTGGGGGATTTCCACTGTTTAGGCACATCAGGGGCTCCCCAAATGCAACATGGTGTCCGCTAATTATTCAAACAAATTTTACATTCAAAAAGTCAAATGGCGCTCCTTCCCTTTCAAACCCTACCGTGCGCCCAAACAGTGGTTTGCCTCCACATATGGGGTATCAGCGTGTTCAGGAGACATTGCACAACAAACTTCATGGTGCAATTTTTCCTATTACCCTTATGATAATGCAAAATTAAGGGATGAAAATCGTTTTTGTGGGAAAAATGTGAAAATTTTATTTTTACAGCTCAATATTATAAACTTCTGTGAAGCACCTGGGGGTTCAAGGTGCTCACCACACATCTAGATAAGTTCCCTAAGGGGTTTACTTTCCAAAATGGTGTCACTTGTGGGGGGTTTCCACTGTTTAGGCACATCAGGAGCTCTCCAAACACAACATGGCGTCTGCTAATTATTCAGACAAATTTTACATTCAAAAAGTCTAATGGCGCTCCTTCCCTTCCGAACCCTGCAGTGCACCCAAACAGTGGTTTTCCCTCACATATGGGGTATCAGCACGCTCAAGAGAAATTGTACAAAAAAATTTGGGGTCCATTTTTTCCTGTTACCCCTGTGAAAATAAAAAAAATTGGGTCTAAAGTAACATTTTTGTGAAAAAAGTTAAATGTTCATTTTTTTCTTCCACATTCCAAAAATTCCTGTGAAGCACCTGAAGGGTTAATAAAGTTCTTGAATGTGGTTTTGAGCACCTTGAGGGGTGCAGTTTTTAGAATGGTGTCACTTTTGGGTATTTTCTGTCATAAAGACCCCTCAAAGTGACTTCAAATATGATGTGGTCCCTAAAAAAATGTTTTTGTAAATTTTGTTGGAAAAATGAGAAATCACTGGTCAACTTTTAACCCTTATAGCTCCCTAACAAAAAAAAAATTTGGCTCCAAAATTGTGCTGATGTAAAGTAGACATGTGGGAAATGTTATTTATTAACTATTTTGTGTGACATATCGCTCTGATTTAAGGGCATGAAGATTCAAAGTTTGAAAATTGCAAAATTTTCAAAATTTTTGCCAAATTTCCAAATTTTTCACAAATAAACGCAAGTTATATCGAAGAAATTTTACCACTATCATGAAGTACAATATGTCATGAAAAAACATTCTCAGAATCAGGGGGAGCCGTTGAAGCGTTCCAGAGTAATTACTTCATAAAATGACAGTGGTCAGAATTGAAAAAATTGGCCCGGTCACGAAGGGAAAAACAGGCTCTGGTGCGAAGTGGTTAAAGATTAAAAATAATGGTCTATCTATGGCGTTCCTTAATTCCTGCAGTACTCGCGGGTGTATCCCATCTTGGCCCGGGGATTTGTCAACTTTAATGATTTTTAGACGCCACCATACTTCCTGCTGGGTTAAGCAAGTGACATTTAATGGAGAATTTTTGTTATCACTAATCATGTTTTCTGTCATGCGATTTTCTTGTGTAAATACGGTTGAAAAATAATCATTTAGCATATTGGCTTTTTCCTCATCCTCATCCACCATTTCACCCAGACTATTTTTAAGGGGGCCAACACTATCATTTTTTAGTTTTTTACTATTTATGTAGTTAAAGAATATTTTGGGATTATTTTTACTTTCTCTGGCAATGATTCTCTCTGCTGGTAGTCAGGCTGGTGGACTGGACTGGGTGTGGCCACCCTTTGTCTGAGCTGAAAGGTTCATTCTGCCTCTTAGGTCTATGCCTCTACTACGGGTTCAGTCTCTCTGCCCTTATCCATATGTATGTCACTTGACAAATGGTAAGGTTTTAATATTAGAGTTAGGACTGTCCCATAAGGGTTACTGTGATGTGGTGGGATGGCTTTTACATTATTTTGATCAAAATTATGTTAACTAAATACCCTTTATTATTTATCATTATTTTTGCACTGTGCGATTTATCCATTTACTTCCAGTTATTTGGGTATTTTTTTTTTGTTTTTGGTTTTTCTCTGTCTAGTGGCCTTGTGTGAACATGCATTTACATTTTACATGCACATCAATTTACGATACAGTTGAGACTCCTAGGTTTTTTCTTGGCGGACTGGACTGGTAGTCAGGCTGGCGGACTGGACTGGTAGTCAGGCTGGCGGACTGGACTGGTAGTCAGGCTGGTGGACTGGACTGGTAGTCAGGCTGGCGGACTGGACTGGTAGTCAGGCTTGCGGACTGGACTGGTAGTCAGGCTGGCGGACTGGACTGGTTGTCAGGCTAGCAGCGGGACCTGAGGGCTGAAGCAGAGTTTAGAACACAGAGCTACAACCTTGCACGGGCACCTCCATTTTGGAGGAGGTGCATTTTATATGAGAGGTCCTCCGGCCATTGGCCGGGGACTCCTTAGGACGGCGCGCACGGCCCCTTTAAGAGGGAGGGAGCGCGCGCACCATAAGCACAGTGCTCGGGAAGCTGCGCGCGCCGGCAGCAGCAGCAGGAGGGCTGGAAGACGCCAGGGTAATAGGGAACTTTTGGCGTTCGAAGAATGGCGACATTGGTTGAAGTGGGCTGTCCATCCTCTTACTGTTATTACTGACCATAAGAACCTCTCATATCGTCAATCAGCTAAACGTCTCAACCCTAGGTAAGCCAGGTGGTCTCTGTTTTTTACTAGGTTCAATTTTATTGTAATTTTTCATCCAGGGGTCAAAAATGTCAAGGCTAATGCTTTGTCCTGGAGCTTCCCTGGTGGTGGTGACCATGAGAACCCTGCCCCGATATTACAGAAAGGGATAGTCATTTCAGCATTATATCCTAAACTGCAGGGTGAGGTGTTGGAGGCTCAGGGGGACGCCCCTGCCTCCTGCCCTTCAGGAAGGTAATTTGTACCATCTAATCTGCGCCATAAAGTAATTAGCATACCCGTCCTTCTGGTACTGTTCTTCCGCTACCTATCCCTAGTAGGCCATGGACACACTTGTCCATGGATTTTATTACTTACCTACCGATTTCTGCAGGCAAAATGGTGGTTTTGGTGGATCTAGATATGTTCAGTAAAATGGTTCACTTCGTCGCATTACCTGCTCTTCCAAATGCCAAGACACTTGCTCAGGTCTTTATAAATGAGATTGTGAAGCTTCACAGGGTTCCCTCCGATATGGTGTCAGATCGGGGAACCCAGTTTGTTTCCAAGTTCTGGAAGGCAATCTGTTCTTGACTAGGGGTGCAACTGTCCTTTTTCCTCTGCCTTCCACCCTCAGTCGAATGGTCAGACCGAGCATGTCAATCAGAACTTGGAGACCTACCTCAGGAGGATTGGGCATCCTACTTACCGCTGGCAGAATTTGCCATTAATAATCAATCGGCAAGAATCCACTGGCAGGTCACCGTTTTTCAGTGCATTCGGTTAAACCCACAGTTTGGTACCTTTAGTGGGGGAGGAGCTTCAGGAGTTCCTGAGGAGGAACGGTTTGCTTCGTCGCTCTCTTCGGTATGGCAGGGTGTTCTGTGTAATTTAAAGATCATGGGAGACAGGTATAAACATATGGCTGACAGAAAACGCTTGCCAGGTCTGGACCGGAATGTGAATGACTTTGCGTGGTTGTCTACCAGGAATATAAGATTGAAAGTTCCTTCTTGGAAGCTGGGACCTAGGTTTATTGATACCTATAAAATAATCGTCATTAACCCAGCAGCATTTCTTCTTGAACTTCCTCAGGCCCTTAAGGTCCACAATGTGTTCCACAGGTCCTTACTCAAAAGGTATGTGGAACCTCTTGAGCCCTCATCTCTACCACCGCCCCCAGTAATGGTTGATGGTAATCTGGAGTTCCAGATTTCAAGGATTGTAGATTATCGTCTCCATCGTCGTTCTCTACAATACTTGGTGCACTGGAAAGGCTATGGTCCAGAGGAGAGGATGTGGGTTTCAGCGTCAGAGGTGAACGCTCCCAGATTGATTTGCTCATTCCACACCTCTTTTCCTGAGAAACCCGGTCCTGAGTGTCTGGAAGCCACTCGTAGAGGAGGGGGGTATTGTCACAGGTGTATCAGAGGTGACAGACAGTCACCCTGCAGTTGGTTGCAGGACATCTCTACGTTTGGCATTACAGACATCTTCTTAGATGACAGGCTGTCTCTAGAACCTAGCGGCTACCTCCCTCTGGTAATTAGCTCCCTGGCTGGGTGTATATATACCTGGTGTGTCTGAGAGGGAGGTGCCGGCTATATTCATTTCTACTTGTGAAGACTTAGCAAGAGCAGTACTTTGTCCTCTCTGGAGCTTGAGGCAGAGTTCGCATTTGTCTGGAGTCGTCTAAAGCTAAGCATTCTCCCCTTGTTTGTCTACCCTTGTTGTCTATAGAGTTTAGTGGAGATCAACTAGTACTCATCTCCTCCCATCTCTAGCCTTAGCCATATGCCAGGGAAAGACAGGGCAAAGCATGCGTGCGGCGATTGCTGAAGAGGCAATATAGGGACGGTAGTTGAGACAGGAAGATACTAGATCAGTCTGGGAGGTCTCCACTTCCCCCTTTCCCTAGTGTCTGGGCTCCCTTTCCCTCTTCCCTCTGTGTTGCACTATGTCTTTCCCACACCTGGCGTGACAGAAGAAGTGTAAGAAGAGGAGTTGGAGCTATGGCATCTACGTATGTCATTTTTATTTTTGAGGGGTGGCGGCTCTATCATTATTTGTTAAATTAGCAGGTGTGATATTGATGTCTGGACCTCTGGGTCCCGCCACCATCGGGGTTAAGTAATTGCTTTCAATTTGAGTTGCATTGTGCATTGCCAGTGTGGGATTATGCACAATGCTGCTTGGCAGAATTAATGGGGTCTGGGTTGTACTCCTATCATGGAGCGGGGGATTAATAATGTGACGCTGAGTCACTTTTCACGGCCAGGCGGTGAGACAAAAGAGTCAAGGAGTACGAAGTCAAAGCCAGGAGGGTACGTCATAAACAGAGGGAAGAGGCAAAGGCGTAGTCAGGTAACGTTCTGTAGATCAGAATACCAGGAGGAAAGCAGATCAGAGCAGAAGGGGTTAAAAAGACGGATGGTCAGAAAAAGGTCCAAGGTCAGGCAACAGAAGATCAATAAACAGAACTCAAGGCACAGAGAACAGACCACACACTAGTTGAATGTACGTCTGGCACAGACCTGGGGGAAATAGCTCAGTTAAGTAGCCAGGCATTCAACTGGAATAATGAACAAGCCAGTGCCTCCCAGTCTCAGGTTGGACAGCTGAGCTGTCAATCACCACACTGACAGCTATTGCACGCCCCTGTACCAGATTGGATGGTCGAGCTGTCAATCACAGTAGTGACAGCTCCAGCAGGCCCCTGTACAAGATTGAACAGCTGAGCTGTCAGTAACTGCATCCCAGACACAGTGAGGGGTGGAACCGTGACAAATAGGCTCTGTTGTATAAAAGGAGAATATGTTGCTTTGTGGGTTTAAGCCTGCTGAACGTGATGCAGGCACTTGTGGAGTATGTGGGGATACTAGGGGCAGCGTAGGACATGTTATATGCACATATATTGAGAACAGCAGCGACATCAGCTACTGCCTTTTCAAAATTGGTGCCGCACTGCTTCTGTGCCAAGGAGTGCGGCGGTGCATGAGGCGGGGATCGAGCGGGGGGTGCCCAACGACGTCGGCGGGAGCCGGAGAGCTCACTCTCAGCCGACTTGGTGGTCGTGTGCACCTTGATGACCGCCGACATCCGGGCCCGCCCGCTGCTGTAGCTGCATGAAGAGCAGGCACAGGCTGGGTGGGACCAGCCGGCGCTGGCATCGGTGGGCCATTCAGCGCCGGCGACTGAGGTACGGCCATAGCGGTGATCAGGGAAGGACCTCCCATAGCCAGGGAGGGGGGGGCGGAAGCTTACTTGTAACCAGAATACCCAAGTCCTTCTCCTGTTCTGTAGTCCTGAGTATACTCTCATTTAATGTATATGTAGCAATAGGATTACTCCGTCCTAGGTGCATTACTCTACATTTATCTACAGTACATTAAATCTCATTTGCCAAGTGTATGCCCATTCAGTCATCTTATTCAGATTGTTTTGCAATATTATAATGTCAGTCAGATTTTAATATCCTACATAGTTTGGTGTCGTCAGCAAAGACTGACACTTTACTCTCAATCCTATCCACTAAGTCATTAATGGTCCTTGCTTCTGTATCTGCAGTATAAGGCTGTTATGTGGTACAATATCAAATGCCTTTGCAAAGTCCAGATAAATCAAATCAGCCGCATTACCAACATCCAGATTTGTACTTACCTCCTCATAGAAACCCAACATGTTGGTTAGACACGACTTATCCTTTATGAATCCATGCTGGCTGTCAGTTATTACATTATTATCTGCAATATATCTCTGCAGGTCATCTCTTATAATGCCCTCAAAAACTTTGCACACTACTGATGTCAGACTTACTAGAGGCTAGATCCATCTTACCTTTCTTAAATATTAGTACCACATCAGCCATCCTTCAATCCTGTGGCACCAAGCCTGTTACAAGAGAGTCTAAGAATATGAGATACAGCGGTCTGTCAATTACTGAGCTCAATTCCCTCAGTATCCGTGGATGAATGCCATCTGGGCTGGGGGATGTGTCAATGTTTAACTTGCTCAGACGCAGGCGTACTTCTTTTTGTGTTAAATTGGTTATATCACGTGGTGAACTTTGATTTTTGTCTTATTGAAAGATCCCTGCAACAGACAGTTCATTGGTGAATATGGATGTAAAGGGCCTGTTTAATATCTCAGCCTTTTCTTTGTCCTCTATAATTATCTTGTTATTACCGTTTTTTAAGGGGCCGATACCATTTGCTTTTTTCTTTATGGCATTGATGTATTAATAAAAAATGTTAGAATTAATTTTAATGTCGCTGGCTATTTCTTTCTCTGTAGATAATTTTGCTAACTCGATTTCTTTTTTACATTTTTTATTTAGATCTTTATACTCCTTAAATGGTATTTCTGTTTTCTTGGCCTTCAAGATTTTGAATGCCCTTTGTTTTTGTCATGTAATGTATTTTCCAGTCTGTTCCATGTGAACAGAGCTCTGTCCTGTCTGCCTTCACTTTCTGCTCTATTCTGCTCTGCTTGTTCACCACATGCTCATGATTAAGTGTGTGAATACAGCGGTAGTGAGCATTAGCATCCACGGCACTATTCAACGTGGTCATGATGGGGGCCATCATGTTCACTGTCATTCCATTCACACAGGGGTCTTTGTGACTCGCCCCCTGGGCCGTGGGGTACTCTAAACCGGGTCTTCTGGTGTATGGTGCTGATGGGGGTAGTGGTGGCAACCCGGTCCCGTGGCTCAGGGTGGTCAGACCAATGTTGTGGCAGTCTATTTATAGATTTGTGAATGTCCGACTACGCCACCCGTGGATTGCGGTCAGGAATAACCGCCGCTGCTAGGCAGACCGCTGAGGCTGGTGTTGGTGTGCAGCTCAAGGGTAGGATAACTCCCCACGGGAGGAGTGTGGCCTCAGGGCAGTGTAGGTGGATGCTGGGGGTGATAGTGCCGGCCGCAAAACATTTCTGGGTCTTTATTGTAGATGTTGTTAATGACCCAACAGTAGTACCGGTTAGGAATGGGCCTGGGTGTCTGAGAGCATTCGGGGGAGCCCCACTGGTCAGGGTGAGTGTGTAGGCCTACCGTTCTCTCTATGCTCTTACTGACTATCCCCCTCTTTGTGGAGTAATAGCCCACGTCCCTGAGCTTGCCGTGTACTTCTCGCCTGTATGGCTTGCGACTCGGGCCTTGGGTACCTTTTGCTTTCTCCTCGCTGTACTGGTCCCTCTGTGTGGCGGAGCCTCCAGGCTTCTTAGGCCAAGGGACCTGAAATCCCTCGCGGGTTGGTTCTTTGCTGCTGGGAATGATAACCCGGACAGCCTCGGACCCCAATGTCTGGTTAGATTGATTCTCTGCCAGGACTGGCTCTCGTCGCCTCTGTCCCTGGCTTGCAGTCTCTCCTCTGCCTCACGGTCTCCTCAGCTGCTGCCGACCTGTCCCTTCCTCTAAGAAACCCTTCTAGTCACTTCAGAAGTGGGTTCTGGTCTCTCTAACCCTGCCCCAGTTCCAGCTTTTATAGGGCAGCCAGCGCCCCCTACTAGCCTGGGACAGGAGGTGCTGCATGCTAATTGTCCCTAACCAGGGAGCCTCCCTCCTGCTCTCAGACGCAGATTAATCACATTTGTGGCAACCAGGCCCGGGGTGCCCCATTTGCACCCTACCCCCTGTTATCATTGATGGGGGTCTCAATAGCTAGTGAGCATATATTTTTCATTTATGTTTTGCATTTGTAATAAATGTTTATGGGACAACCCCTTTTAAGAAAGTTGTCCCATTATTAATTATAATATTATTTTGTTAGATCAGACAAAACAATTTTTAAATTGAAATAATTTAAAAATGCTTATATAGAGCCCCTTGCATTCAGTTCACTCCATTGATACAAGAACAATTGGTTCCTCGCCCAGTGGCAGCTGGTGATACTATTGTACACTAGTGGGAGGATATAGCATTGCCATGAACACTCACTGGCCTATGACTGTTATATGTAATTTTGTTATTTTCAGGGCTGCTATGATCAGTATGAGAAGACGAGTCATGGCTGAAAGATGTCAGCATGAAGGTCTGACCAAATGGAGAAGAAACAGCAAAAAATGACTAATCAAACGAAACGTTAGCGGTAAGTCACTGGATGGAAATATTTATTCTGTATCTGTACTGTATCACATGGAGTAATACTTGTGGTTTGTAACACAACCTCCCTGAGGCTACATTGCTGCCAGATTTTTTTTATCAGACGGTGCACAGACTCTTAAAATTTTATAGATCTATTCACACATTTGTGAAAATCATGGATCCAAGAATGAGATCTGCGAGACTCAGAGCTTGTCCTTTTATGATCCGATTTTGATGATCACAATAGGACATACTCAATGCTTCTGTGCTGTCCGAGAAAAAAAATCAAGCAACGCACCGACACTTCACAGGGATACAGGAATGTAGCCTTCATATGTATAGCACAGTCCCTTAGTACACTGGGGAAAATAAGTATTTGATACACTGACCATTTTGCAAGTTTTCCCACCTACAAAGAATGGAGAGGTCTGTAAATTTTATTGTAGGTACACTTCAACTGTGATAGACAAAATCTAAAAAAATCCAAAAAAATCACATTGTATGATTTTTACATAATTTGCATGTTATTGCATGAAATAAGTATTTGATACAATAGAAAAGCAGAACTTAATATTTGGTATAGAAACCTTTGTTTGCAATGACAGAGGTCAGTCGTTTTCTGTAGTTCTTGACCAAGTTTGAACACAATGCAGCAACGATTTTGGCCCACTCCTCCATACAGAGCTTCACCAGAGCTTTCATATTTCGCTGGGCAACTGTCACAGGTTTACTGCGACAAAGGAGTTAGAAGAAAGCAGTGTCTGAGTTCATGTACTCCTACACTCTGTATATACACTTTCCCCTCTTAATGAATGGTGCTAGTTTCTTTCAACAGTGCAGGAGTTAATCTGCTCAGCTTTGAGTCACTGTAGCTTCCTTCTGCAAGTTCTCAGCTGAGTAGTATCAGCCACTCCCCTCTCCTATATAGTATCTGTTTTGGTAATCTGGGATTGTCAGTGTTAAATCTTGTACTGCCTGGTGAGTAGTGGAGTGGAGGTGGAGGTGTCGGTGTTCGGTAGAGGCATTTAAGGAGAGTTTTTCTGTGACTGTTGCTTGGAGTTTTGGTTGTGTGCAAAGTCCCATCCTCTTCTAATTTTCAGCAAAGTCCATAAGGATCACAAGCTCTCCAGGTCTCAGATTTTCCTTCAACGATTTCAAATAGCTACTTTGATGCTTGGCGATGTAGTGATGGCTACAAAGTTTAGAAATTTTCAAAACCAATTCTTCAATGAAATCTTCTATAGTCAGTTGTTTGGTATCAAGCGTGTCTCGATCAGTGTGAATCCATTGTTTGAACTCAATAATATCTTCAGGGTCACTGTTGACAAACACATTGACTAGAAATTATTTTAAAACTTCAGGACCCGGGCATTTATCACAACGGCCAAGCATACAGTCCTTGGATTCAATTCCACAGACCATTTTGCATATGAGCTCTTTGTAGTCATCATTGATTGGGCATGCTGCAAGCATTAGTTTGACATTTTGGTGAATGGTACACACACAAACGGAATGTGTTCCAGCAGATCCAATGGTTACGCACCACTTTGGCCGAAGCTCACAAAACTTGGAAAATCCAATTTCAGGGCCATTCTGATCCCGATAGGCAACAAACATTTCCCTCATATTGCTCAGTAATAGTCGCTTTTGCATCGGCTTTTTTTCTCCTGCTATTCGCACTGATACATAGTCTTTTTTACCAGGGCACATTCGACTGAATTAATCATCCTCAAAAACTGCCTGCACCTTTTTCTTCACTTCCTCAGAAACTTTCTTGCCACACTTGATTCTAGGTAAGAAGATCCCATGTTCACATTTAAGCTTTCGAGCTTGTTTGACCATTCGTTCAGAGACACCGAATTCGTCTGATATAGCCATAATGGACCAACTTTTAGGTGCCAATGTCAAGATTTGGACCTTTTCTGCCCGACTGGATACCTGCAGCTTTTGCTTCAAATCTGCCAAAAGGTGATTGTAATCCAGACACATTTTGCACTGTGCTGTTTTTGTTTGCTCAATGTCTTTCGGCTAAAGCCCTCCAATTGAAGCAATCTTGCTAGAAAATGCATTTTGTACCTGGCTTATCTTTCTCCTTGCATATCCAAGTGAATCCCGCTGGCTTACCCGTGGATATTTCAGAGGAGAGATGCCAATGGATGCTAAGCTTGAATTTAGACTTTCAGGAGAACATTCCATTCCATCTGGATCTGATTCAGAGGAAACTGGATCAGCTGATTTTTTCCTGTTAGCAAATTCTTTTCGACATGATGCACACATCTTCTGGCCAGACTTCACATCATTCTTTGTAAATTCGTTCAACTGGTCAGCTGCTAACAAATTGATAGCTCGCAAATTCTTTTTGGTGTTATGACCTTTCTTCCCAAAAGGATTGCAACACGATTTTTGCAAATGCTCATATTTGGTCAAGAATGAAGCTTCATGGTGTAAACAGATTTGTGAATGTTCGTCAAAATTTAGTCCCACTCGTCGACGCAGCAATTTCTGTTCATCCAATCCAAAGCTTGTAAACAATTTCAACTCATCCTTGCTATGAGTGAATGTCTTAAGGTGGCACTTCGAATTGTTCGCAAGGCCGATAGAGCACTGGGCCGATTCTTTATCAATTTCATTCTCCATCGCTAAAAAATAAATTATATATGCATTAAAATGTAACAATAGTCAATAACTTTTCATAAACAAAAAGGTTTATAGCTTTTTGATTATAATAGACATTGCTAGCAACAATACAACTCTGTAACATGTGATAAGAATCTGAAAATCAAACACAAAATCAATGCATTACGCGCATAAATAACACCATGTTCAGTGGCATTTTTCTTTTCTTAAACTGAGAGACTCCAAAAAAAAACAATGATCATTGTAGAGAAAAATGTGCTCTTTCTAATGATATCAGAATTAATATATTTTAGGGGTACCCTTTTTGAGAAGTTTGACCTAAAAATAGGTAAAATTCATTTTTTTTTAAGTTTTTCATCATATGTGGGTGTGAATATTTCCACAAATACATATGGTTTGACCGTGATATTGCAGCAATGCAAAGTCATGTAGATGTTTGGTGTACAGGGCAAAGCACCAGTTACTATTGGTTTTTGGTCTTGAGTTATATATGGGCAAAGTTTGGCATAAATTTTATGCAACGCGTTTTACAAGCTACTTTGACACAAAATTGCGGCCGAAATATTGTTTTGTCATAGCCGGTAATAATTTTATCGTGTTTAGCAGCAAAAGCTGAGCTAGTATGCCAAATTTCAGCATCATAGCCAGTATAGAACTCTAATGGCTATGTGCCAAAGTTTGCAAAATCCTCTTAGCTGAAGCCGCAGGCTTGGTGGAACCTCCAGTGAAAGGTCAACAGTGCCCAATGTATTTGAGATCTGGCCCTAAAAATTTACAGAACCTCTTTTCAAACATACATTTACATCCTTACAAATTTTCAACAAAATCAGAGAAGGTCGAGTGGGGACGATTTTTAAAACTGGTCTACTTGATGTGGAATGACCCCTTGACTAATTCCTTTGATGCTTCCCGCTGTTGTCTGTGAGTGCATATTTTGTGTGTTTGGCATTTTATTTATCCCTGTACGTCCCCCCTTGTTTGTCTTGTTTGTGTATTTACATGTACTATTCATCCCCACTTACCTAAGTGGGGGAGGGGACAGATAAGGGCTGATTCAGGAGAACTGCAAGGTACTTGGCCCCAGCATCTTCGCCATCTGAAGTAACCAGGGGAACAGGGATAGATAGGGCACCCCTAGTGTTAGGGACAGGGTAGGAGCCCCTGGTCCAGGGTTGTCAGACAACAGCATCGTGACAGCAACATTGAGTTTCAGCTCTCTCCAAAGATTTTCTATTAGGTTCAGGTCTGGAGACTCGCAAGGCCCCTCCAGGACCTTGAAATGCTTCTTTCAGAGCCACTCCTTAGTTGCCCTGGCTGTGTGTTTCGGGTCATTGTCATGCTGGAAAACCCAGCCACGACCCATCTTCAATGCTCTTACTGAAAGAAGGAGACTGTTGACCATAAACTCAAGATACATAGGGCAACACGATGGCTCAGTGGTTAGCACTGCAGCCTTGCAGTGCTAAGGTAGTTGGTTCAAATTCAACCAAGGACAACATGTGTGTTTGTATGTTCTCCCCGTGTTTGCTTCGGTTTCCTCTGGGCACTCCGGTTTCCTCCCACACTCTGGAAAGCCATACTGATAAGGAATTTAGATTGGGGACAGTGCCGATAATGTCTGTAAAGAGCTGTGGATTTAATGGCACTATATAAGTGAGTAAAATAAATAAATACATGGCCCCATCCATCAGTTGGGAGAATCCACGGTTCGGTCGTTCTGTCCTCTTTGCAGAAAAGCACCCCCACAATATGATGTTTCCCCACCATGCTTCACAGTTGAAACTATGCTCTTGGGGTTGTACTCATCCTTCTTCCTTTAAACATAGCGAGAGGAGTTGATACCAAAAAGTTATATTTTGGTCTCATCTGACCATATGACCTTCTCCCATATATATGGCAGCGGCTTTCGTGTTCATGCGGTAATGAGGCAGTGACACAAGAAAGTTCAACTTAAACGTCTTTATTTTCAAACTCACAAAATAAATGTAGAACTTTATCCTCCAGATCGCAGCTGGAACTTCCATATCCGCCCATTACCAAGGGTGACTGCACCACTGTAACACTCGCGGGTGCGTCAATGGCTTTGCTTCCTCTGGCCTGTGTTCAGCCTCACACAGACCAGAATTGCACACAGTCTCCTGCTCTGCTGCTTGCAAACCAAACACTGACGCAACCAAAGCACAACTGAAAGTTTAAATGGGTTTTGTGGATGTGTGCCACTCCCAAACCCAGAGTGGAGGGAGAGGTCCATCCCACTACCAATCCTCTAGTCCTCTCCAAAAATGAAAGCCCATATCAGGTTTTCCTAAATCTGACTTGGTCAAATAGCTTGACCAAGTCCACACTTACTTTTATTTTGCACTGCAACCACAGCTGTGGCTGTGATTACAATGGACACCAGTGGGTTCAATATCCTGGGGGATGCATACCGGCCCTCGCATATGATTCCCTATACTGTCTCACATATCCCCTTTCTGTGTTCAAAGTTGTGAGGTTGAACACCTATCACCATACAGGGTGCCCGTGACAGGGGATCCGCATTCCCTTGCAACTTCCCAACTCTATGTTCCACCAAGAAGATAAAATTTTGCAATGATAGAAACCATCTGGTGACTCGAGCATTCCTCTCCTTGGCATTTCTCATCCAGACCAGGGGTGAATGGTCCATTACCAAACGAAACTGTCGCCCAAGCAATCCAGTGACTTACCGCTAATGTTTCGTTTGATTAGAGATGCTTTTTGCTGTTTCTTCTCCATTTGGTCAGACCTTCATGCTGACATCTTTCAGCTATGACTCGTCTTCCTATACTGATCACAGCAGCCCTGAAAATAACAAGATGACATATAACAGTCATAGGCCAGTGAGTGTTCATGGCAATGCTATGTCTTCTCACTAGTGTACAATAGTATCACCAGCTGCAATTGGGCGAGGAACCAATTGTTCTTGTATCATTGGAGTGGACTGGACGCAAGGGGGCGCTATATAAGCATTTTTAAATTATTTCAATTTAAAAATTGTTGTTTAGTGTGATCTAACAAAATAATATCATTAATTATGGGACAACTCTCCAAAAAGGGGTGGTCCCATAAACATTTATTATAAATGCAGAAGATAAACCCCAGTTTCCTACTCAAGTAGGTGACCAGATGTTCTTCTCCATTCACCTCCTGTGACAGAACCGCTACTAGACCTACCTCAGAAGCATCCGTTTGCATGTTGAAGCCTTTCTTGAAGTTGGGGCTGTTACGCTCGCGCCCGGACTGACTGGCGTGAGCGTGATTAGTGATCCCACTGTACCATGAACCGAGGAGTGCCTGGAGGGGCGTAACTAAGTATCAACCCGGTCCGACCAAGGTCGCATGGCGGCTCAGTCGACTCCGTGAACCAGGGAGGAACCGAGCAGAGGCAGAGGAACCAGGTGCTACTCCAGGTCAGACCCCGGTCACAGCTGTTGACCCACACCAGGGAATGCAGGAACAGGTAGGTTAGCTGGTATGCAGACAGGTGGGTACTTAGCAGGCACGGCTGGTATGATGGCAGGTGGGTACTTAGCAGGCAGGGCTGGTATGTAGGCAGGTGGGTACTTAGCAGGCACGGCTGGTATGTAGGCAGGTGAGTACTGGCAGGCGCGGCTGGTATGCAGACAGGCGGGTGCTGACAGGCACGGCTGGAATGCAGACAGGCAGATACTGGCAGGTATGGACGCAGGCTGGATAGGGACCAGTACAGACTGGGATACAGGAACAGAGCCGCAGGTGCGGTGGACTAGCGGAGCAAAACCGCAGGAGCGGTGAACAAGCAGAGCGGAGCAAAACCGCAGGTGCGGTAAACAAGCAGAGCGGAGCAAAACCGCAGGTGCGGTAAACAAGCAGAGCGGAGCAAAACTGCAGGTGCGGTGAGCAAGCAGAGCGGAGCAAAACCGCAGGTGCGGAGAACAAGCAGAGCGGAGCAGAACCGCAGGTGCGGTAAACAAGCAGAGCAGAGCAAAACCGCAGGTGAGGAGAACAAGCAGAGTGGAGCAGAACCGCAGGTTCGGTAAACAAGCAAAGCAGAGCGGAACCGCCGGAGCGGTGAACAAGCAGAGCAGAACAGAACCGCAGGTGCGGTAAACTAGCGGAGCAGAGCAGAACCGCTGGAGCGGTGAACAAGCAGAGCAGAAGGTGAAGGCAGACAGGACAGAGCTCTGTTCACATGGAACAGACTGGAAAATACAGGAAGATGGTTAGAACACAGGAGGAAGATACGGAGGCAGGGAAAGGGGACAAGCAGAACCAGATACACACAAAGTACTTACAATGAAGTAGCGAGTGGACGCAAAACTCACAAACAGAAGTACAGAGACAACGAGTTGGAGTTAGGTGCAGGTTCAGACACTGCAGGCAAAGGGAAGGTACGGACATAGAGAGAAACAAGTAATGGGCTAGGACACTGTTCAGACTGGAACTGAACCGGGAATAAGATACAGGAACGAGCCTGGGAACTCAGCCCCAGGGTGGCGGAAACACACTAGAAGTCACAGGTACAGGAAAAGGCCCTGGGTACTCAGCCCCCAGGGTGGCGGACAGACTAGAGTCAGGACAGGACCTGGCACCCCAGTTGCAAAAGACAAACTGAGTGAAAGTGTTGCTCAGGCACCTCCTACTGGGTGGAGGGGGTTTAAGTATCCAGTGACTCACAGCAATAGGCTGGGGATGCATTAGGACTGTGCACACAGTAGCTACAAGAAACAAGCAGAAAGCCGCGCCGACGCCCTAAGCAATCAGACAAGGGACATGGACACAGCAGGTACTGGAGCAAAGAGTGCAGCATAGACTGACAGGTAAGACTGCGGTCTTGCATGGTGGGAGGTGGTGCACCATGCAAGCACGCCGCCAGGGATTTTACAGGGGCTGGTGAGGACAGGCTGTCTGCACAATGCCAACTTTATGGATTGGAATGCACCGCACCATGATCGATTACTTTCCCTTTAAGAGATCGGTCAGGGGTGCTGATCTCCTGGCAAAATTAGGTATAAACCGTCAGTAATACCCAATAATGCCAAGGAACGCTCTTACCTGTTTTGTAGTAAGACGCCGGGGGCAGTTTTGAATGGCCTCGATCTTGTTTATTCGGTGTTTGATAACCCCAGGGCCAACCACGTACCCCAAGTACTGGCCTTCCTTGAGACCTATCGCACATTTTTTTGGGTTTGCGGTCAAGTCTGTGGCTCTGAGCGAATCCACGACCGCTTGTACCTGGAACAAGTGGGTATGCCAATTGGTACTAAAGATGATAATATCATCTAAATACGCTGATGCATACTTCTGATGGGGCTCTAAAACTATGTAACCCAAAAGACAAGGCGACATAGTGATAGAGACCCTCCGGCGTTACGAAGTCGGTCTTTTCTTTGCCGATTTTGTCAGAGACCTGCCAGTAACCCTTGGTCAGATCAGCTCATCCACCTGGGTGTTTGGATAAAGGTTAAATTTTGATACTTCATTTAATTTGCAGAAATCGTTACAAAATCGCAACGTACCATCCGGCTTCAGAATCCGTACAATGTGGCTAGCTCACTCACTCTTGGACTCATCAATAACTCTTAGCTGGAGCATTTGTTTTACCTCAGCCGCGATGGCTTGCCTATGGGCCTCCGACACACTGTATGGTTTCATTCACATCCTTACCTGAGGCTCGTTGACCATGTCATGTTGGATTACCGATGTTCAGCCTGGCAGTTCCGAGAATATGTTTGTATTCTGCTGCACCAGCTTCAGAGCCTTCAGTCGTTGCTGTTTAGAGAGGGGGTCTCTTATCTTAACCTTTCTCCCGACCTTCTCTCGGGCCAGTGCCGGAGGGTTCACAGACAACACGACCCAAGTCACATTTTCCATGCTTTTAGCAGATTTACCTGATATAGTTGTCTTTACCTGGGCTGGTATACTCTGTAATTCACCTCCCCAACCTTTTTCTGGACTTCATATGGCCCTTGCCACTTGGTCATGAGCTTATGTTCTGCTATGGGTACTAAGACTAATACCCAATCCCCCTTTTTAAAGGACCTGACCGTGGCCTTTCTAGTATACGCTTGGATCTGCGCTGCCTGGGCATCCAGCAGGTATTCCTTTACTATAGGCATCACCGCCGCGATCCAGTCCTGCATACTCACCACGTGTTCAATTACAGTTTTATGGGGGAGTAGGCTCCTGTTCTGACATCTCTTTGGCTACATCCAGCAGGACGCGGGGATGTCTACCGTACAAAAGCTCGAAGGGAGAGAATCCCATTGAAGACTGCGGTACCTCTTGGATGGCAAACATTATATAGAGAAGTAGCCAATCCCCCCCATCCTTGGAGACCACTTTTTTTTAGCATAGATTTAAGGGTTTTGTTAAATCTTTCAACGAATCCATCGGTCTGTGGATTGTACACTGACGTGCACAGTTGTTCGATCTGGAGCACCTTACACAGTTCCTTTGTCACCTTGGACGTAAAAGGAGTCCCCTGATCTGTAAGGATCTCCTTAGGTAGGCCAAGTCAGCAGAACATGGCAAATAAGCTTAGCGGAGGTGTGACGAAGCAGGATTGCCTCTGGGTAACGAGTATCACAGTCTACTACCACTAATATGTGCTAGTGGCAACAGGTTAACTTTACTATGGGCCCTATTAGATCCATAGCAATCCGCTCAAAAGGTACCTGTATAATAGGCAGGGGAACCAGTGGACTACGGAAATTTGCTGTGGGTGCGGTCAGCTGACATTCTGGACATGACTCATGAAACCTTTGAACCTCGGCATAAACCCCAGGCCAAAAGAACTGCTGCAGAATACGCTCTTTTTTTTTTTTAGCTCCCAGATTACCTCCCAGTATGTGTTTGTGGGCCATCTCAAGCACCTCCCGGCGATATGATTGGGGCACTAACAACTGCTTTATTATTTCATTGTCAACCCAGTATAACAACTCCTGGTTGACCACTGTGGTAGACTGACTCACTCAGCCGCTTCCAGAGGTAGACACAGGAACGTTTTCGTCTACAGGTTTATTTAATATGGCATAAAGCACTGCATGTTCAACAACATAAACACAGCCTTGCTGGCATAATGATAAAAGTAAAGATTAAGTATTGCACAGTCCTTATGCATGCAGGATTCGCCCACTCAGGTTATCACAAACTTCAGCTCTCCCTGAAGTTCCACACAGGAGATTTGCTGGTCTCCAGAAAACAGAACAAAATCTCAGTAGCTAGAGATTTAGCTCCTCCAGCCACACCCTTGAGGTAGAGATATGGTGTGCAGGCGTCCCGCCCATCTCACACCTACTCATAAAAAAACCCAACCCAAAATGTCTGATTAACCTCTTCAGCATCTAGCATGCTGGAGAAAAGCTTCTGGATTTCACATCACGGAAGATAGCAACCTCCGTGACACACATCTCCCCTCACATACATCGCCAGTGACCCTGTCACACCACCATACGAGGAAAAACCGCCTTTGCGCCAGGTTGCTGTGCCACACTATTTATCATTATCACCCATTCCTGTGCCCAGGCTAGAGTGGGATTTTTGAGCTGAGCTGTCCTAAAAGTTTCCTGGGACACTTCCAGCTCCGAAACTAAAGTGGTCTCCTCGACCTCCCCTGCCAAGACCTCTAGGGAAAACCTATCGGGATTACACTCTTCCCTATGATGGTGACTCCTACTGCAGGTATTCCTGGCTCGGGCTCCTGGCTTTGGGTTCAGCACCCGGATAGACATTTACCATGGGAGGGTTACATTTACTCTCCCACAGGGACCAGAACAGGGTCAAGTCTCTTCCCAAAACAATCCTGTAAGGAAAGGTCTTCACCACTCCCACCACATGATTAATCTCCCCACACGGGGTGGAAAAGGTATCCTCCGCTGTTGGATACTCTCGGAGGTCCCCATGTATACAAACAACCCCGATTTTCTGACCATTGTGGTTGTCCCCGGCAACCAATGACCCATGGACAAGTCTCACTATGCTCCCTAAGTCCAAGAGAGCCTCCAAAACCAGGAGTGGGTGATAAATACAGACGTGGTGACGTGTTTCTATTTATAGTTTTCCTCTGATTGTTCCTCACCTGGTTTTGGCTTACATATACTATTGTAAAATAATGACCAAATATTGACCGTGTGAACGTAGCCAGAGTCATACAGTATAAAGAATAAATACTTACATCCAGTGACCGCTGACGTCTTGTCTGATGAGAGTCGTTTTCTTTTTCTGTTTCTTATCCATCTGGTAAGACCTTCATATCGAAATCTCCCAGCCACAACTCGTCTTGTCATGATGATCAACACTAAAAATAACAAGGTCACATATATTGTATAAATACATTTGTTTCTCAAATAAAAAATCCTCGGTCACTGCGCCTCTGAATACAAAAATGTACCCCAGCAATAATATACTATTAGTTACACACCATTCAAAATATAAACTGATAGGCCGGCACTATGCCCTCCATTAACTATAATTTCCACATCCAATAAATACAAATTAATCAGTCTCCCCTTCCCCCTCCCTTTCTTTTCTCCTGTGTACACATAGGGTTAATTATTAAGCACATCTGTGACTTGTCTATTCCATATCTATTTTCTATGCTATATATTTCCATAGCTCCTGCATGTTAGTTGTCATGATTAAGAGCTAGTGTAGCTTGAAACGCGTCGACCGTTGTACTACCGTGTTTTTTAAACTTTTCTTTTTCATGTTTTAATCTACAAATGTGATGTTTTAATGATTTTTGTTTTTGCTGAAGTTTCCACTTTTTTTCTAAGCTCCTTCTTAGTATAATGTCCCCTATCCTGGTTCCCTTTGTTATGATCTGCTACAAGCACTAAGGAAAGAATGGAGATCTGTCCCTACAATAGAACTAAGCTAGATCCCTACGATGTAACGGGGAACCTGATCCTGCGATCAGACCCGCTAAAGTCCTCGGCTAGTCTGTACGAAGACCTATAGATGCAAGGAAGGGATCCCTACAAGAACTAGGGACTGGGATAAAGTTGGACACCTCCTAGCAGAAATTGTAGCAGTAAAAGACAAACACACAACATAGAACATAAAGGTCCGAAGACCTAGCTAAACTGACTGAGAAAGGTAACTAAGCACCAGGCTAACTTAAGAGTAGAAATTACAATGAAGTCCAGCAAGGCCAGGAGGGCGGAGCAGGATTAAATAGGCAAAAAAGGTCATGTGACCAGCAAGATCGAAAAAACCTAACAGGAGAGTTCTAACACCCTTCTTGAGATAATGTGCCCCATCCTAGTGCCAGTTTTGTGATGTAAATTATGATGGCTGAGACGTGTCCATACAGGAAAATTTGAATTCTATCAAAACTGAACAATCAGAGCTATGTGTAGTTTCTTTATATTACGAAGAGAGATAATAAAAAAACTAACTTTATTAATTTAAAAACCAATGCACAAAGTGGCCGAGCTTTCTCCCTCTCGCCCTTCATTAAAGGGATATATCCGGGACTTTATGAAAAACCAAAAATATGCTTGAGCACTAACAAACAGGTAATTGCTACATACCTGCCTGTTGTTCACTGCGCTGTTGTTCCCTGGGCCAGAGCGGTCACAGACCGCTCCTGCTGGGGATTCAGCTGCCTCTGCTAACGTCATGTCGACAGAGTAGAGGCTTTTTTTGTTGCATGTTGGTGGGCTTGCACAGGGAAGGGGAGAATGTACAGAGGCTTGCACAGGGAAATGGCCACTGCTATTTGTATGGGGCTGCGTATTGGGATGGCTTTCACAGTAAAAGGGTTTGTTACTTGACTGCGGTGATGATGAGGGGCTGTGCAAAAAATGGGGGATGATGATGAGGGGCTGTGCGGAGAAGGGGGGACGATGACTATGAGGAGGGCTGTGTGGAGAAGGGAGGACGATGATGATGAGAAGGAGCTGTGTGGAGAAGGGGGGACGATGATGATGAGGAGGGGCTGTGTGGAGAAGGGGGGACGATGATGATGAGGAGGGACTGTGTGGAGAAGGGAGGACGATGATGATGAGGAGGGGCTGTGTGGAGAAGAGAGGACGATGATGATGAGGGGAGTGCAGAGAAGAGGGGATGATGATGATGATGATGAGGGGCTGTGCGGAGAAGGGGATGATGCACAGGGAAGGGGGGCATGTTGGAGGGCTGTGCGGAGAAGGGAGGACGATGATGATGAGGAGGGGCTGTGCGGAGAAGGGGGTTGATAATGAGGGGCTGTGCGGAGAGGGGGGATGATGAGGAGGGGCTGTGCGGAAAAGGGAGGACGATGATGATGAGGAGGGACTGTGCGGAGAAGGGGGGGCGATGATTATGATGAGGCGCTGTGCGGAGAAGGGGGGATTATGAGGAGGGATTGTGTGGAGAAGAGGGGGATGATGTGGAGCTGTGCAGGGAAGGGGATCATGAGGAGGGGCTGTGCCGGGAAGGGGTGATGTAACTTGCTTGTGACTGTTGGGAAGTGTGTAATGTCACTC